>NW_021634172.1:0-263997 GCF_004799145.2 Neltuma alba | reverse complement strand
AGATGTTAGTGCTGTATCAAAAAGGTCCAGAAAAAACAAGAAAGAGACTAATAAGTCCGATGTTGCTAGGACCGAAAACGTCAATGAAGAGAGAATTCAGCTAGAAGAAAGAATCAAGCAGAAAAAGTGAAGGCTGTAAATTTGAAGCGGTCAGGAAAACAAGCTGAGGCCTTAGATGCTCTTCGACGGGCCAAGTTGTATGAAAAGAAAGCTGAATTCCCTAACGTCCGCGTAAGAACGAAGCACTCCAACATCTGGGTTGGAAGTTCTTGTTTTGGGTGTTAACTTCTATGGTAGAAATTGATTTGTGAGAATTGTTTTGAAGGAGAAACTAGGAGTTGTACTAGAGGTTGCTCCTTCAATAAAATCCATGTAGAGTTCACTGTGTTTATCAAGATCATAGAAAATATACAACCATTCATGAAATAATTATAGATGTGGCTTTCAACGTGAAGGGATATGATGGTCTCTTGCTGCGTGTTTCTAATTGTTTTCAAAATTTAGTTTGACACAGACGACTTGAATTGCAAAATTATCACTTTGGTTTGTATTCTGTTATTATCTTTTTGACATGCTACATTGACCTGATCATGACTATGGAAATTCTGAAATTGTTTAGACTTGGCCTGGAGAAAATTGTTTTTCTGGAAAATATATGTGCAGGGGAATGAATGAACATGGGATTGTTTCACTGCTATATGAACCGTTGTCACTTTTGCTCCCTTGTAAAAGTTTTAATAAGGGACAAATACATGGATTTTGAAGGCCGCTGTCTGGCGCATCGAATCCATTGTCCGTATCCATAATTCCGCGGCTGTGCATCCGCGTGTGGTTTTCTTCCCTTAGTATAATAATTACTAGCTCCAGTATTTAATATAAAAGTTAGTAAAGAGTTGAATTTGATACGAAATATAAGATTACAATCTGTTTTATTTCCTTATTTATCCAAATTAATCCTATTGATTACATACATTAACCTCAAATGATAGTTTCGGTCTAAATGATTTAAAAGAGTATTTTAGAAAAATCAACACATTTTTAACAAATAACTAAGTTAACCACTTTTCTTAATTTATCCAAGTTTGTTGAGTTGATCTTATACTAAAGACTGAAGGTGGTATTATTCTTATTGTTGTTGTACAAAAAAGTTGAAGTGAGTTGAGTTTTTGGAGTTTACTAGGGCCAGAATATGTTTTTAAAATGAAGATATTTACAGATTACTCACTAACATGTTCTTATGTTGGTAGTGGGATTTGAATTCATGATCTTATAAGTTATGAGTCGACTTTTTACCTACTGAATTAATCATTGTTTATTGGTGGTATTATTATTATACAATGTTCAGTGTGTTTGAAATAATCCAAATAATGCAATGCGGGATGGGGCGATTTCATTGATGTTTGATGATAAAATATAAATTGGGGAATGTGTACGTCCATGAATACATTGTGGGCTAGGTGGGTGAGCTGGGTTGGGCCGCCTTTTTTCATGAAAAATTTCAATCCAACCCGCTGTAGTGCTTACTCAACATCCCGAAGTATCTTTTAAGTACATTCAATATTTTAAAATATTATGATACATCTAGTACCCTAAATATTTTTTTAAGTGCGTCTAGCATTTTGAAATATTTTTTGGTATGTAACATCCTTATTTTTATCTAGTATTTAATTAAATTTATAAATAAATATATTTTTGTATTAAGTTAATAAAAAAAAGGTTAGATATAGGAAAATTACTATTATTATTTTAATAATGTTTTGTGTGTGATTGTGTGTGTGTGTGGGGGGATGGTATTCTAGAAAATTATACCATGGTATAGAAGTCCCACATCGACTAATCTTTAAGTGAAGGAGTTTGAGGAGCCTATATATATGAGATAGTAAGTGGAGCTTGTAGTGAGTAAATAATATTCGCGCATATCTAAGGTAGTCTCAGAAAAATGCTATTTTTGAGTTTATTAACCGTTGGATCAGACTGAAATTTGGTCAGCCCATTTGGGACATCCAAATCGTTAATTTCAATGGTTGGATCATCATTTTGATCTCCGAGTTACAAGTTATTAGATATAAATCCTATTGTGGCATTTTCGAGTACGGGCCTCGTTTGTGCTTGATTGTTAGCTAGGAGACCAGGTAACTAAATTTCTATCTGTTACATGTATTGGTATGAGGTTGGTGAGTGATTTTATAACCAATTTCGTATACATATATATGTTTGTATGAACTGTCTTGTGGGATATGTTTTGAAAAGGATTGAAATCGTTTGTATTTTTAGAAATTAATGATTATGACTATAAGGTGTTATTCTGGAATTCGGTTGGTTATGCATATAAATGTGTTATTTTGAACCCTGTGCATCTAGTTTGGGCGGGGACAGAAGATGATTGGAGTTATTGAGATGTATATACTTACCACATGGTATTGGCCTCCATATGGAGCTCTATGGTTGGCTACTATTACTGTCCCACTAGTTCTTCGAGGGACTGCGACATCCCACTAGTTCTTCGAGGGGGGACCCATGGTCCACCGAGTGCTCTGTGGTCTTTGGCCGGTCCATATCACTCAAGTGGTGAGCTTGTCAGAGTAGCCAGTCAAATGAAAAGAACTTAGCCCATGGGTCCAGTCGGCGGAAATAAGGAGGATATAAGGATGAATTTGGTTTCATGAGTTTCATATGACATGGTATCTTCATTAATGTTTATATCTTTTAAATAAATGAAAAGTATGTTATCTCTTTTGAAATCATCAGTTGCTTGAGATTGGCAGATATATTTGACATATATGGTTATTGTGAGTTCAACTATTAGATAAGTGTCTATTGACTATTATTAACTGTGTATCCCACCTGACATCTCGCTAGCCCACTGCTAGTGTGTGTGATAGGTAGGGATTAGTTACTGAGACGTTGTCTTATCCCTATTGTTTAACATTTTTCAGGTGAAAGCTTTAAAGGAGGGACGTCAGGGAAGGCTCAGGAGGAGTAAAGCTACATTAGCAACTTGTAGCGTCTCCTGGTTTATGAGCTATGTTGTATCCTGTATATTGCCACCTTAGGATAAATTGGTTTTAATTGATTCATGCATTATTATTTCTTATGTCTTTTGAGTATACTATTGTGGTATGTGTGCTAATAGGTGGCTAGAAGCCTAGGATCGCATATTCGCATGTGATTTATTTATGAATTTATTATAAAGTATGAATTAAGATTTAATTTTTATATTTTGATTTATGATCTATATTATATGTTTTATTAACTATATTAGATAAGATTGATCCTTTCTTATATAGTTTGTATTTAAATGAGTTAAGAAAAGTTCTTTTATCCGTGATAGGATGTATGATTGGGTGCTGCTCTTTTCTATCACGGATAACAATATTATATAATAGTTAGTGTAGATGATTGTGATATAATTTGAGTTTGTATTTAACATGGTTTGGTTATAAAAAGTTATTTATTAAAGTTACTATAAAAAAAATAGGTTTATCTGTTTATTTAGGAAGGTTGTTTCATGGTGCATCTCCTAAAATATTTTTTCCGGTGCACTTAGCATCAAGGTAAAAAAAAAAAAAATTACTTCATGGTGTTGGATGCACCTAAAAAATACTTCGGGGTCTAGATGCACCACAAAATACTTCAGGGTGCTAGATGCATTTGAGAAAATACTTCGGAGTGTTGGATGTACCTATATTTTTTTTCTTAAAAAAATAATTTTCCAATAATTTTTAATGCCCCAATACATATTACAGATTTTTCAAGTTTAAATTAGACATTCTAGACAATTGTAACTGCTTAATATAAGGCTTAATTGAAGGTATTTTTTTTTCCAAGTTATCCTTGTAGTTAGATTCTTGTCCGATGTATATAACCTATGAAATAATTAATACTCTGATTTGAATGTTTAACAGAATATTTTTAAAAAAAACATCGCACTTTTTACCAGCACATGAGTAATGATTCTAAATGTATGAGTTAGTTGACCTTACTATTAAACATTCAAATCATAGTATTAATTATTTCTCATAGGTTATATAATTCTAAATATCAGACCTTAATATATCTCTTATACTTATTACTGCTTATTGACCTATTTATAAATATGCCTATTACGTTTTCCTATTTTGTAAAAATCCCGCATTGCTTACAGTTATCCTCATCACCAGGCATCGATGCATCATATTGTTTTTCGAACTTTAGGAAACGAAATGGGTAAACTGTTGCATCACAGTATTTTTTATTGAAAGTAATCATATTCTAGGCATTACTGAACACTAAATATAAACATTCTCTTATCAAGATTCAAATCTTAACTCATCACATTACGAGTTCTGTTAGATTCAAACCATTGGCATGGGTAAGCTTCTTTGCAGTTTGCACACACAGCTCTGTGTGTATCCTAGGACGATTTAGAATCACATTGGATAAAGAGTTAAAGAGAGATTTTGAAACCAAGTTTAATTTGAAACAACTAAATCCCAAAGCAATTTGCAAATTTCAAGCACAATATTATTATTTAATAAGTTGGCAGAACCAAACTAAACTTCAAGCATGTCAACTACTACCTCCAATCCTTAATACTATCTCTGGTCCTTAATATAAAAGCTTATTTGATTTTAGTTTGGTCCTAAATATAAGACTCCAATCCACTTTATCTCTCATATTTATCTATTTTCTTTTCAAGATAGTTCTTGTAATAATGATAGTTTTAGCCAATATATTGATTTGTAAGGATATTTTAGGAAAAACAACACCTATTTATTATAAATAACTAACTGAATTAATTTTTTTAATCTACTCAAAATAAGTCAACTAGTTTTTATATTAAGAATTAAAGGTAGTATAAGAGTTAGTTTAACATTTAATTTGGTTATAAATATAAGATCCTAATCCATTTTTTGCTTATTATATCCATTTTTTTCCTAAAATAGTTCTTATAGTAGTTGCACATGTTAAATGCTTCATTAAATAACTAATATTATTACAAACAACTAACTAACAAACTTCTTTAATCTATTCAAATTAGTTAACTAGCTCTTATATTAACTCCAATCCTGATATAAAAGCCTATTTTATAGTGCAATTTGTACTACAAAATGTGTTTTATATTTAAGATCGGAGGAGTGGTATTTAATTTTCAGAAACAGAAACATTTATAATCGGAGCACTTGACCTTCTATTTATTTAGTAGGTACATTTCATCATTTCATTAACAGGATCATATTTTCATTTCGTCTCAAGTAAATTGCCTGGGGTGTTTGAAGTCACAAGTCAGAGATGATTCATAGATGCCGGGGAAAGGAGAAGTCGAGCAACCTTTCGAGCAACCTTTAAAAAAAAAAAAAAAGAAGTGGGAGGGAAGAGTCTTTTTACAGGGATAAAAGAGTCATTTTGTAGTTGTTTATTTTTTTCCAAATAAATATTATTACATGATTGGTTAAGGCCTAACTTTTTTTTTTCCAAATAAATATTATTACAGATTGGTATCGATTTGTAATTAATTTTTACTTTTTTTTCCACTAAAATACTTTAATCTTCCTTATATTTTGCCTTAATTACACAGATTTTTTTCTCTATTTTAAAAATATTTATATTTAAGTTCAAATCATTAACTCTGTTTAGAATATTCTAAAAAATATTTAAATAAATTTTATTTTCTAATATACCATTCATAATACTAAATTACTAATTTTAGCTAAAAACTACTTTGAAGAATTTCGAAGTTTCTTTTTCATTTCTTAACTTTATTTTTTATTTTTACAAATAATTATTGGTGTTTTTTTTCATTCGCATTGGAACAGAAGTTTCAAGTAATTTGGTCAAAATATAAGTTTAATGGTCAAACTTAATGGTTAATTAATGATTTGTGTGGATGAAAAGGAATTTAATTATATGAGAGAAGTTTGTGTAGCATATAGGGGGAACAGACAGGCCAGACCAGGCTTTATCTTTGGCCTGTTTAGTAACAAGTGGCCTGATCCTGGCCTATGGCATGTTATAATCTTTTTTTCAGCCTGAGCCTGACTTGTATAAAGGTCTGGTCTGACCTGAGCTTGTTAAAAAAACTTGTAATTTTTAAATTTTCAAAATGCATAGTAAAAAATACATAGGCTAATAAAAAAAAAGTAAAATATACATACTACATAATAATTATTTTTCATTATTATCTTTTATTTAAATTTTAATGTCATAAGTAATATTTTAAATTTTAGTTATGGTTAATATTATTGAAAAACAAGTTATAAGTATATATTAAAATTTGAAATAAGACTAGATATAAATACAAAATTAAAGTTAAAACTAAGAAAATAAACAGGTCAAGCTAGGCCTGACAAACTTAACAGGCTTTTGAAAAAGATTAGGCCTGGCTTTTTAGGCTAAACATGCCATAAAAAAGACTTGAGCATTTTTTTCTATTTTGAAACAGGCAGGCCGGGACAACTAATAGGCCATCTGGCTGTTTTCCCTTAGTAATATATATTTTAATTTCAAAAGCGATTTATATATTTTTAAAAAAAGAAAGTGCTTTTGTAATTTGGTTAAAATAAAAAAGTGGTTAGTATGTTTTACTCTCTCCAATTCTTAGTATAAACTTCAAATATCTAATTTACGAATAATGAATAATTAATTAAATTAGTTAAAAATAATAAATAGGTTATGAATAGAATATACTCTTATCTCCAAATATGCCTTTATAATAAATGAGAAAAAAATATAGAAAATGTGACCAGAAAAAGATAACTAAAATCAACATTAAAAAATGTAATAAATACTAAGTTAAGATAAGTCTAAATTAAAACTTATAAAATAAATAATACTCTTTCTCAATTTTAAAGTTAATAAATACTACGACCCCCACAGTCTTCTCCAAAAGTACAGAAGCTGCGTCATACACTTGAAGAGAGACACAAACATTAATTTTTTTCCATGGCTCTACACAGATCATGCATTCCCACCGCCCTCAAACCTCAGCTATCTGTACCAAAAGCACAGTTATCTCAAGCTTCCATGTCAAATGGAAGATTGCTGAAGAATTCAAATCCACTCTTCGGAACAAAAATATTGTAAACGATTAACTCTTTCTTTTCTCTGTACGCACAGTCTTAAATACAAAAACCTTTTCTTCTTCAAACTTATAACATATCATGAACTGTGTTTTTCTTTTTCTTTCCGCAGCACGATGATCTCTGCGTTAATCATTCACAAAAGTTGAAGGTGGTTCAGAATGCACTTAGGAGTGTCAGTGAAAACTCATTGAAAGGTTTATACATGATCGATGCATTGCAGCGTCTGAACATAGATTATCATTTCCAAGAAGAGATTGACTCATTCCTATGGAGGCAATATGCGAATTTCAGCACTAATAATGTTGGCTTCAATGGTGATGAAGATCTTCATGAGACTTCTCTTCGCTTTAGGCTCCTGAGGCAGCAAGGACACTATGTGCCTGCAAGTGAGTATTGTGATCTTTCATACTAATTAAGGTTTTGCATTTCTGTATCCTTCTAATAGGTTTGTTCATTGGGAACATGTAGAAGAAGTGTTTGATAAGTTCACAGACGGGGAGGGAAATTTTAAGGGAGAGCTCTGTGAAGATATTGAGGGAATGAAGGATTTGTATGAAGCTTCACATCTAAGAATAGAAGGAGAGGATATACTTGAGGAAGCTGGGCTACTTAGTGGAGAAGTTCTAAAGGAAAAAGCAGCTCTTCTTGATGTTCATGAAGCTAAGTCTTTGAAATATTCCTTAGAGTACCCTTTTCACAAAAGCTTGCCAATGTTCACTGCTAAAAACTTCCTTGGAGATCACTGCAGCGTCATAAATGAATGGCTAGGATCTTTACATGATGTCGCAACCTTGGATTTCAAATTGCTGCAATTCTTATACCAGCAAGAGATTCTTTAAGTTTCCAAGTCAGTTAGTCGGTCAACATTATTATTTATTTTTTTAGGAATACTTAAACTTTGAATATTTGACATCTCTTAATTTGTTTGATTGTAGATGGTGGACAGATCTTGGTCTAGCTAATGAGTTAAGGTTTGCAAGGGACCAACCATTGAAATGGTACGTCTGGTCCTTGGCATGTGTCAGTGATCCTTCTTTATCAGAGGAAAGAGTTGAACTCACAAAAGTGATATCTTGCACATACTTGTTGGACGACATTTTTGACGTGGGTGGGACCCTTGCTGAGTTGACTCTTTTTACAGAAGCTGTTACTAGGTACATCAATTAAGAATGTCCCAAAAAACCCATTAGAGATTTTGAGAAATTAAAGGGAAAAAGTTGATCAATCATGTGTTGTTGAATATGCAGATGGGATGGTACATTTAGTGACAAGCTACCAGATCACATGAAGTTTTTCTTCAAAACTCTTTATGATCTTACAAATAAAATCAGCAGCAAGGTCTATCAGAAGCATTGCTGGAAGCCCATTAACGCTCTTCATGATGCGGTATGGTAAATTAATTCATACGTAGATAGGCAAAATCAATCTCATTGTTATAATTTAATATCTCATCATGTATAAAATACTAACATAAGCTGGTTAATTAGAGAGCTTTTGAGAAGTTTATTATTAGGAATATCATTAACTAGTGAACATTCTTGATGTGCAGTGGAGGAGTTTGTGCGAAGCGTTTCTGGTAGAAGCAAAATGGTTTGCAAAAGGGAAGATGCCAAAATCTGAAGAGTATTTGGAGAATGGGATACTGAGCTCAGGAGTGCACGTAGTGATAGTTCATGTCTTCTTTCTCTTAGGTGAAGGAATAACTCAACACAAAGTCCAGATGATAGACTCAAACCCAGGCATTATTTCTTCCTCAGCATCAATTCTTAGGCTGTGGGATGGCTTGGGAACTTCACAGGTACCTAATAATATTCCATACAATCACGTGCTAATGTCTGCACCTTTTAGAATTAAAATAAAAAAGAAGGAATATTTTATTATTATTTTGAGTGATATCAAAGTCACATGCTTATTCTTCATATTTAGACCTCTCAGATGATCGCAAGGAATTGGTTTCGGTGCTTATCAAGATCAACTTCAAAATATAATTTGAATGGGTTGGATTTTTTTTTTGAAGAAATATTTTGATATGTACAAAATCTAAAAAAAAAAAATTTCTTAACTATTAGTTTTTTAAAAAAGTAAATTTTTTATTTAAAAATAATTAGTTAAAAAATTTAAAATTTCAACTGTTTGGTGCAGATCTCACTACAGTGATGAGTACCATTGCACTCATCCCTGCGGTGAGCATCAAAATTAGCTCCCATTTATGACAAGCATTTACTTAAGTTAAATCGATATTGAAAAAGAATGAGATATTTGACTAATGATATATGAGTGCAGGATGAGAATCAAGAAGGGAATGATGGATCATATGTGCATTGTTTGATGATGGAAAATGAAGGAATATTAATGAAAAGGGCAAGAGAGGAAGTAATGAGGAAGATAAGGGTATGTTTGGCTCAATGAGAAGAAGGGGAGGGAAGGGATTTTAATGGAGGGGGGGAGGGGGAGGAGAGTGGAAGAATTTTAAATTATCTTGTTTGGATTTATAAAAAAAGAGAGGAGGGGAGGAAAAAATATTTTAATATGGATAATTTTGCTCTTATTTCATTTAAGATATGGGCATAATGGTCATAACATGACAAAATATGGATATAATGGTCACAACATGGCAAAATATGGGTATAATAGTCACAACATGGCAAAATATTGCCCTTTCCCTCCAAATTCTCCCAATTTGGAGGGGGGTTGAGGAGGGGAGGGGAAGGAAAATTTTTTAAAATTTTCCCTCCCTCCTAAAATTTTTGTATTGCCAAACAAGAGGAAATGATTAAAATCCCTCCCCCTCCCTCCCTCATACTAAAACACACCCTAAGGGTATGTTTGGCTCAATGAGACGAAGGGGAGGGGGGGATTTTAATGGAGGGAAGGGGAGGGAAGGGGAGTGAAGGATTTTAATATATCTTGTGGATTTAAAAAAAAGAGGGAGGGGAGGGAAAAATTTTTAATATGGATAATTTTGCTCTTATTTTATTTAAGGCGTGGGCATAATGGTCACAACATGAAAAATATAGACATAATGATACAACATGATAAAATATGAGCATAATGATTATAATATGACAAAATATTGCCCTTTCCCTTCAAATCCTTCCAATTTTGGAGGGGAGGTTGAGGAGGGGAGGGGAGGGGAAATTTTAAAAATTTTCCCTCCCCTCCTAAAATTTGTGTGTTGCCAAACAAGGGAAAATGATTAAAACCCCTCCCCTCCCTCCCAAACCCCTCATACCAAACACACCCTAAGTGAAGCATGGAAGAAACTGAACAAAGAGTTTTTCTTTGAGTATTCATTTCCTGAACCTCGCAAGGATGGTGCCTTTGATGTATGGTTATGAAAACAAGATGATCGGTTAATGAACCAATCAAGACACTTGTTCATAGTTTACTAGCCAGATCGTGGTTAAACCATGATCAATATGTAAAATTGTCTAAATAAAGAAACTATGGTTAATATATTTTTAAACACTTGTATGGGCATTCTTAGAGTTAAAGAAGTGAAAATTATTTATATTAAGTAATATTATATAAATTGTTTTGTTCAGATGTTTATAATATGTGGACAAATGAACTTATTTTAAGAGGCATTTTATTATAATAAAAATGTTATTATTGTAGTGTATTTCGGCCATGTTGAGGTGGCTATGTGATTGGTCATAGAGAGTCGCCGTACGTTCAGGTTTAAAGCATAAAATGCTTCCTTTAAAAACACTGAATCAAGAAAGAAACAGAACATAGGTGATAGTTGATTTACTCTTTCTATCAATATAATTATTAAGTTAGGTTGGCATGAATGGTAGGAACACTCGTCAACTAAGTAGTGGAAGTTTGAATCCCAACTCATGTCTGTAACAATTTAATTGAGAGGGGTCCATGTTGTCCCACATTCGTTCTAACTACCCAAGTGTTAGTTGCGAAGGGTCTACCCTTTATCCTTCCTACTGTGTCATAGTTAAAGCGTACGTCTTTAATATAAAATAATTAATTTAAAAGGAAAATGATCACAAAATACCATATGGATTTCAAAAAGACAAATAAAGCATCCAAATAAGCAAAATAACAAAGAAGGCATCAAGTACCAATCTGGAATTTTGATTTTTGGTCTAAAGACCGAAATGCCCTTATTATTACAAAACACGTAGGTGGGATTTACAACTTTCATAGTAATATTGACTACTTCGTCAATGGGTTTTGTAACTTGTTTTGAGGAGCTGGGCAACTTTTCTATAAAAAATAATACAATTCCACGTTAAATTTTATGAAACACATAGTGGGATTTACAGCTTTTATAGTGAGAGTTACTACTTCGTCAACAAGTTTTGCAATATGTTTTAAGGGGTTGGGCAACTTTTCTATAAAAAATAATATAATTCCACGCCGAATTTTATAAAACACATAATGGGATTTACCACTTTCATAGTGAGATTTACTACTTTGTCAATGGGTTTTGCAACTTGTTTTAAGGGGTTAGGCAACTTTTCTATAAAAAAAAAAAACAATTCCACACTGAATTTTACAAAACATATAGTGGGATTTATAACTTTTATAGTGAAAGTTACTACTTTGTCAATGAGTTTTGCAACCTCTTTTGAGAGACTGGGTAACTTTTCTGTAAAAAACATAATAAGGGCATTTCTGTCTTTAGGCTAAAAATAAAAATTCCAGATTAGTACCTAATTCCTTCTTTGTCAGTTTACTTACTTGGATGCCTTATTTGTCTTTTTGAAATTCATATGATATTTTGTGGTCATTTTTCCCAATTTAAATATATTAAAAGTATTTATTAAATCAGTTATTTGTAACAAATATATATTAGCTTCTCTAAATGATCATTTTTAATGATATGTATTGGAAATATTTTCTAGTGAGAGCTCTTTGCAATTAATGGGAATATTTTGAGAAAAAATTATAAATTTGAAAAACACGAAGTAGATTAAGATTTTATATTTAAAATCAAATCTAACTCTCAACATTATATATATATATATATATATATAATGACCATAGGGAGTACATTTTTTGAGTCATATAAAAACTATAACCCCCCCCCCCCAAATTTAGACAACCTTAATTAGGGCTTATACTAGTATCAGTAAAAAGGCTTCACAAAATTAAACTTGGCAGTCCCTAAACTTTTGACCTATGTAGTTTGATATATGTGGGTCTATGTAGTTTGATATATAAGGAGCTCTCTCTCACTACAAAAAAACAGCTTATTAGCGACGGAATTTGCGATGGAAACAAATTCCGTCGCAAATTAGCGATGGAATTTGCGACGGAAATTCCGTCGCTAATTTTTTGGATGGATTAACGACAGAATTTCTGTCCGTCGCTAATCCGTATTTAGCAACGGAATTAGCGACGAAATATTTTTCTGTCAGACAATTCCGTCGCTAATCCATCAAAAAAAATTAGCGACGGAATCTTTTTTGTCAGACAATTCCGTCCCTAATCTATCAAAAAAATTAGCGACGGAAATTCCGTCACAAATTAGCAACGGAAATTCTGTCACAATTCCGTCAGAAATTAGCGACGGAATTTGTTTCCGTCGCAAATTTTAAGAAAATAAATTACATAGGATATATATACAAGTAGAAAAATACTGTTTATCATAATCTATTTAAATCATTTAATTTTTTATATAGAATAATTTATTAGATTTTATTATAGTAGTTATTTTTTGAATTTTTTGAATAACAAGATTTTTTGACTAATTGTAAATGATTTTCTTCAAATATATAAACCACATATACATAATATAATATAATGTAATATAATATATATAATTAAATTGTATATCTTATCAATGTTAATTAAAAATAAATTTAAAAAATATTTATGAAAAATTATTTATGATGTAAAATTCAAAATTAGTGTCATTAGAAATTAAAATTATATTAAAATATTTTTTAAAAAATAAAACATTATAAAAATAGTAAAACTAATATTTAAAAATTATTTTTTCATTAAAATAGTTATGATTAAAATTATCATATAGTATATTTTAGTTTTTAATATATATATATAATTGTTTGTCTAAAATAATATAATATATATTTAATTTTACATAATAAGTCAACAGGTTCATTGCAACTCAACTGGTAAAGCCGCACGTGCGCATGGAGGAGGTCCTGGGTTCAAGCCATGGAGAAGTCACTTTGAGAAGGGAATTATATGGTGGTGACACGTGATGCAAGTGTGGCAGGCGGAGGTGAGGTGGTAGCGACACGTGGAGGTGGTTCCAGTGATGACGTGGCAATTGATAGAGGTGCCACGTGGTATTTTATTTTATTTTTTAAAAAATCGAATTAGCGACGGAGAAATTCCGTTGGTAATTAACGATGGAACAATTCCATCGGTAATTAGCGACAGAAAAATTCCGTCGCTAATTCCGTCACTAATTAGCGACAAAGGAATTAGCAACGGAAAAAATTCCGTCGCTAATTCATTCCGTCGCTAAATTGAAAATTCCGTCGCTAAATTCCGTCGCTAAAATCATGTTTTTTTGTAGTGTCTCTTTCTTTTTTTTTTTAACCTTAAGGAGCTCTCTATGCCTGCATCCGTTTGTTCCCCAGTTTATCCTCAAAATTGGCCATCATTTCTAAAATTATCCTCTGGCCTACTTACCTTATCTACTCAATGTATACATATATAAGTTGTGACAATATTACTAATTGATTATTAGTTTAGGTTGATAAACTTTTTCTTATTCAAATGAATAAGTAGTTGGCAAAACATACGATAGGTTTAAATATGATGCCACATGTTTTGATGAAAAAAAGAGTAAGGGTACGAATTGCTCCACATTTTTAAACTCTGGGGATAGAAACCGAGGAAGAAGTTCGAGAAATATGAAAGAATAACCTTTTTTATAAAATGCAATAATACCTTATTTAATCAATCAAGTTTCGGAGAAATGCTTATATATTTTCTGAGTCACATCATCTGAACAACCCCTATATAATGAAAATACAACAATTCAAGTGATTTTAATCCTAGTTAGCTGTCAGGCCAAAAAAACAAAATCCTAGTTAGCTGATGACTCATCTTAAACAATTCACATTTTATATTTTGTGTTTTAAGAAAAATAAACTTTTTTATTTTGGGGGAAAAAACAAAAATCTAGCTAACTAGGATTAGCGTAGTTATCGCGCTCCAAATATAATCCCGCGATGATTGAATTAGGGTCTTCTCATAATTCTCTTTCTCCTTTTCTTGTCATAGCCCCTTCTCACCTCTAGATTAAAAATATAGATAGTTTAGATGTAATATTTTATAAAAAAAATATTATTAAAATATTTTATAAATTAATTTTTTTTATACCACATTATAAACAAGAAAAAATCGAGAGAAAAAAAGACGGTGGAAATTGCATATTTGCGAATTAGGTATTTTATCAAAGCTCTGTTGTCATTTTGCAATGAAATATGTTGTCAAAACCTATGAAATTCTTGTAACGGGTCCCAGTTTGAGATTTTGCAATTTTTATGATCTTTTTTTTTTTTTCAGGTTTTTCCTATGAACTAGCCAGATTAATTTTTTCTTACATTAAATTTATTCATTTATATTTTAATAATATCATAATAATATTTTTGTAGGATATTACATCTAAACTATCCATATTTTGATCTAATTATTAAGGGTGGACAAGGAATTTTGAAAAGAAAATAAAGGAGACTATGAGAGAATCTGATGGAATATAATTCCCGAAAATTACGGCAAGAAGAAATCTTCAGCCATTAAATATATTGATTGCATTCAGACCCCAAAAAATATATATATTGATTGCATGGAACATCAATTAATTTATCTTTTAATTACCATTCCTTGGGGACTAGGAATATGAATTGGAGATCAATTAATTTATCTTTTAATTACCATTCCTTGGGGACTAAGAATATGAATTGGAGCCTTGGGGCCAAAGAAAAGTCGAGACTTTAAATATGTGTCCATTAGTTCAAAGGTTTCATCACTTTGTTTCGCTCACTTCTTATTAGTCCCACCGCTTCACAGTGTCAGTGACATGGCGATTCTTCTAGGTCCTCCCGAAATCTATGACTCCGCCCACAGCCACAATGCCCCATCGCCACCATCATCATCCACCGTTAATGTCACTTCCAGCGATCCTTTCATGGATCAAGTGGTGGCTGATTTTAACAGAATCCAAACACGGTCTCATCAAAACATGGGCTTGACAGAGAATAATTCTCCCACCTTCATCTCCTCCGGCGATCCATGTCTTGATTTCTTCTTTCATATTGTTCCTGATACTCCCTCTTCTTCTCTGATACAGAGGCTCCAATTGGCTTGGTCACATAACCCCTTAACCACCCTCAAGCTTGTTTGTAATCTCCGAGGAGTCCGAGGAACAGGAAAGTCCGACAAGGAAGGGTTTTATACTGCCGCCTTATGGCTTTACACCAATCATCCCAAAACCCTAGCAATCAACGTCCCTTGTTTTGCTGAGTTCGGCTTCTTCAAGGACTTGCCTGAGATTCTCTATAGGATCTTGGAAGGACTCGATGTGCGAAAGCTTCAAAAAGGCGAATGGCATCAAAGAAAACAAAGCATCATAAATTATTTTCACAAGAAACATCGAAGCAGAAAGGACAAGAAAGCATTGTTCACAAAATCTTCGATTCCAACAAGGCAAGAGAAGAGAATAGCCATGGCTAAGAAAGTCATACAAAGGTATCAAGATGATGCTAACTTTCGCTTACTATACGATCACATCTCAGATCATTTTGCTGAACGTTTGAAGGAAGACTTGGAGCTCCTCAAATGTGGGGAAATAAGAAACATTAGTCTTGCTGCCAAATGGTGTCCATCCATTGGTTCTTCCTTTGACCGTTCTGCACTACTTTGTGAAAGCATTGCAAGGAGGATTTTCCCTAGAGAATCCTATCAAGGGATCGAGGAAGCCCATTATGCTTATAGGATTCGGGATCGTCTAAGAAAGGAAATTTTGGTGCCATTAAGGAAAGTGTTGGAATTGCCAGAAGTATACATTGGTGCAAATCAGTGGGGCTTAATACCATACAATAGGGTGCCCTCGGTGGCCATGAAATTCTACAAACAGAAATTTTTGAAGCACGACAAAGAAAGATTTGGCAAGTACCTGGCAGATGTCAAATCAGGCAAGTCCACTATAGCATCCGGTGCTTTGCTTCCTCATGAGATCATAGCATCGTTAATTTATGAATGTGGATATGGATATGAATTTGATGAGATTTATGAATGTGGATATGGATATGAATTTGATGAGGAACAAGTAAATAAGGAACAAGTAACAGAGCTTCAGTGGAAGAGAATGGTCGATGACTTACTAAAGAAAGGTAAACTAAGGAGCAGTTTGGCCATTTGTGATGTCTCAGGAAGCATGAGGGGAACACCGATCATGGTATCTGTGGCAATGGGGTTATTGGTATCTGAAACGAGTGAAAAGCCATGGAAGGGGAAGGTAATCACATTTAGTGAGAAACCAAAATTACATGTGATAAAAGGGAAGAATCTGAGGTCCAAGGTAGAGTTCGTGAAAAGAATGGAATGGGGAATGAACACTAATTTTCAGAAGGTGTTCGACGTAATCCTAAAGGTGGCAGTGAATGGGAATCTCAAGGAAGACCAAATGATTAAGAGGGTATTTGTTTTTAGTGACATGGAATTTGATCAGGCATCGTTGAATCCTTGGGAGACAGATTATGAAGCAATCAAAAGAAAGTACAGAGAAAAGGGGTATGGATCTGCAGTGCCACAGATAGTTTTTTGGAACCTGAGAGATTCTATGGCAACCCCAGTGGCTAGCAATCAAGATGGTGTAGCATTAGTAAGTGGGTTTTCTAAGAATCTGCTAAAAATGTTCTTAGATAATGATGGGGCCATGAACCCTCAACATGTCATGGAAGCTGCGATTTCTGGCAAAGAATATGATAAATTACTTGTGTTGGATTAACTCAATTCAGTGAAATAGAACGTTTTTATCTGATTGAGGTGTCTGTAGTTTTTCTATTTGCAGTACGTAGGATACTTTTCATTACTTCAAATGAATTTCTGGTACAATTACCTGGAATAATAAAGAAACTTATTTTTCTTCCATGTATAAGAAAAGTTCATTTGGGATTTATTTTATTTAAATTAGGAATGAGTAACCTGATTTCAAGAAAATATATATAAATATAGTTAGAGATTCTTACAGCATCAATTTTGCAGATAGTTACGCTGATTACCTATAATTGTGGCGTCAATTGTAGAATTGATTCTTTCATAAGTAATACTAATTCTAAATTCGAAGTTAATTAATAGTGGATAAGAGAAAAGTTTGAGGTTGAAAAATCGTAACTAATTAACAGCTTATATTTTTTGTTTTTTGTTTATCTATGCACAGCTAAGCTTATAATCGAATCATCTAAATTGTTACCTGGAATTAATATATTTATATATAATGAACATTATTAATATCTACGATCTAAATATTTAAGTGAACTAGGAGTTATTTTTTGTATTTGATTAACCAGAAAAAATATGTTAAATATATGAGGGTGATCTTTACAGCCAATTATTGTGCGCGCGCGCGCGCGTATCCAACTAGATCTCATATATTGATTAACTCATAAAAACCTTGTAAATCTGCATATCTCCCAAAAGTCCTAAATCCACCATTAGCCATTATATAGTAAAATCACATTTGAAGCAGAATATGTAATTTTAAATTCAAATAAAATTAAGTAAAAAAATTTAATTAATGAAAATGATGTTATAATTATAAGCCAGTACTTTTTCAATTAAAAATTTAATGACTATTTTTATCTGTGAAGTAAAAAACGTCCCTAAAATAGGTGAAACTATTAATTAAAATTACTTAAAAATAATATTATTTCCAAAATTGATTTCAAAAAATAACAACTTAAATTCAGCTTCACATTAAAAAAATTAAAATAAATTAATAAAAACAATGAAACAAAAATATACCTTATTATGAATGAATGCACGAATGTGGAGATCAATTAATTTATAATATGATCAAAATATATTAGGGAAAATGACAATAAAATACCACCTGAATTCCAAAAAGACAAATAAGGGACCTGAATAAGCAAAATGACATATAGGGGACTGGGTACCAATCTGGAATTCAGATTTTTGGACAAAAGACTAAAATGCCCTGTCTGAAAGTGAGAGGAAGGAGAGAGGAAGACACTGATGAAATACGGGAAGGAGAGAGGAGGAAGACGCTGATAAAATCGGGAAGAAGAGAGGAAGGAGAGAGGAAGACGCTGATTTTCGATGGGTTCCCACAGCTTAAAATTTGGTTCTGTCTCTGTTCTTCGCATAAAACCATTTTCAGAGAATGTGAAGCTGTGGGAAAGATGAACCTGTGGGAAAGATGAAGCGAAAATCAGAAAACAAAGGCAAGTAATTACGTAACGTAATTGCTGTCATATGCCTGCTGGTTTTTGGTAAATCTCATTACGTGAATGGTAAATTTCACTATACATGTAGTTAATTATGAATTTTACAAAATATATATTGTGATTTACAACTTTCGTAGTGAAAATGATCACTTCTTCAATGGGTTTTGCAACATGTTTTCAAGGGATTGGCAACTTGTTTTTAAAAACCAATAAAATTCTATGCTGAATTTTACAAAACATAGAGTAATATTTACAACTTTTGTAGTGAAAATGACCACTTCTTAAATGAATTTTGCAACTTCTTTTCAGGGGATGAACAACTTGTTTCTAAAAATCAATAAAATTTCACGCTGAATTTGACAAAACACATAGTGAGATTTACAACTTTCATAATGAAAATGATCACTTCTTCAATGGGTTTTGCAACATGTTTTCACGGGATTGGCAACTTGTTTATAAAAACCAATAAAATTATATGCTGAATTTTACAAAACATGTAGTGAGATTTACAACTTTATTAGTGAAAATGATCACTTCTTAAATGGGTTTTGCAACCTCTTTTCAGGGGATGAGCAACTTGTTTCTAAAAACCAATAAAATTTCACACTGAATTTTACAAAACACACAGTGAGATTTACAACTTTTATAGTGAAAATGACCACTTCTTAAATGGCTTTTGTAACCTGTTTTCAGGGGATAGGTAACTTGTTTCTAAAAACCAATAAAATTTCACGTTGAATTTTATAAAACATATGCTGGGATTTACAACTTTTGTGATAAAAGTGACCGCTTTGTTAATAGATTTTGCAACATATTTTCGGGGGATGAGTAACTTACTTTTCACCACCAATAAAATTTCACGCTGAATTTTACAAAACACATAATGGGATTTACAACTTTTATAGTGAAAGTGACCACTTCTTCAATGGGTTTTGTAAACCTGTTTTCACCGGAAGAGCAACTTGTAAGCATAAATAAATCATTCAGTGAACGTGCACCTGAAGTACATCACAATAAACATTGAACTATTAAGTTTCATAATTAACTACATGTATATTAAAATTTACCATTCACGGAATGGGATTTACCATTCACGGAATGGGATTTACCAAAAACCAGCAAACATATGACAGCAATTACATTACGTAATTGCTTGCGACTATTTTCTGATTTCTGCTTCATCATTCACCGAATACTGAATATGAACCCTCAAGTGCAATAATCCTGTTCCTATTTCACTATGAAACAGCCACAAAAATGAATAATCCAAATCCCGCCATCAACTTCTACTCACTCATGAATAATTCAAATACTTCAGCGACCTCTTCGACGACGACAATTTCAGGGGTACAAGTTATTTCCGACAGGGCAATGTATTTCAGCGATGGTAACCAAATTCAGCGATGGCAATCTACTCCTACGACAACGGCAACGTGATTTCGAAAAATCCTTTTTGGTGACTGCAGAAACTTGGATTTAGTTTCGTAGAAGGAAATCAGTTTCTCCCTTTCTCTATCGCATGAATACACTGCTCAATATTCAGAGACAATCAGGGCAATTCGGTCTTTTGGCCGAAAATCTATATTCCAAATTGGTACCCAGTGCCCTATTTGTCATTTTGCTTATTCAGGTCCCTTATTTGTCTTTTTGGAATTCAGGTGGTATTTTATTGTCATTTTCCCAATATATTATGTATTATCCAATGGTATATCAATGAAGCTTATTTGAAAGAAATGCTCTTTTTTTTTTTTTTTTTTTCCTTTTTTAGATTTTCAAGCTTAGACTGACACAGTTGAAAATGGAAAGGGAAAGCAAAATAAAAGAAAAACAACAGCTAAGCCCTGAATCTATAATTAGTCTCTATTTGTATTTTAAGAAAAAATATGAAAATTATTCTCTATTGATGTAGTATGTGGTATTATCCGAAAAACTTTTTACCAAATATCACGGGTTGCAAATTATCCTATCCGATCGTTTCAATTTGCAATTAACATAATCATATCAGCGTATCATTTCAAAAAGATATTACACGATGACTTTTTTGATAGTAAAATTGACTAAAAATGGATTCAGAAAATATAAAACAAGAAAAAGATCAATGTATTATCATTTCAATGTTGTGAGGTTTTTTGGCCTAATATTGTGAGATTTTTATTTTTCATTGACCGGAATATTGAAAGTTTTAATTTGTCTTTAGAGTATAATAATCAATTAATTCATGAATTCCGAATTTTGAAATTAGTCACAATGAACCAATCGGGATAAAGGATATTGTTTCGCGCACTGTTGAATTGAAGACCCTTTGTCGAAGTTCTTTTCAATGAAAAAAAAAAATCATTTTTTCTAAAAAGAAATACTTATTAAAAAATTGGAAAAATTTGTTGAAAAGACGCTTTAATAACTCAAATCCTTATTTGAATCATTAAATTTGTTAAATCCTAATTAGGTCACATGACCCAAAAAGGAATTTTAAAATTTTATGAAATAAATCTAATGCCCCTTTCATTATAAACCTAGAGAGGCGAGAAATTTTTACCATTCCTGTGTTGCTTAAAAACTCTGAATGAGAGAAACTTGACATTTACCATTGCAAAGTCAAAAAATCGATTAAGTAAGTAACGCTGAGTTAGTTTTTACATTAAATCTTCCTCCATTATTACAAATGTGTTAAGTATAAAATGAAACATGTTAATTTTTAAGGTTGTATTGTGATCAAGTTTTATTCAAAGACTCATTACAAGTGTGTTATGGAGATATAATTGAAACATATTAATTTTTAAAGTTATATTGTGATCAAGTTTTTACTGAAAGCATCCTATAGGGACAAAAAGTTGTCAATTTATAATTAAATGGTGTTAACTGTAAATTGAAACATGTTAGCTTTCAAAGTTATATTAAAATAACATTTTTAAAAGTGTGTTATAAAGATAGAAAGTTGTTAATAGAATTGAAACGTGTCAACAGTAAAATGGAACATGTTAATCTTTTAAGATTATATTGTGATCAAGTTTTATTCAGAGACTTGTTGCAAATGTATTATGGAAGCATAAAACTAATAATTTAGAACTGAAACTTTTTAATTGCCTAATTGACATTCTTAATTTTTAAAGTTATATTATAATAAAATTTTATTAAAGACTTCCTGTAAGTATATTATAAGATAAAAAGTTGTTAATTTAGTATTGAAATGTGTTAATTGTAAAGTGAAATATTCTAATTTGGAATTCTCTTTTAGTTTTTAATGAAATAGGCACTAGAATCATTTCATAAAATTTTAAAATACCTCTTCAAGCCATGTTACTTGACTAGGGGTTTGACAAATTTAGCAATCTAAATAAAGATTTAGGTTATTTAATTGTCCTTTTTAAGTGATTTTTCCTAAAAAATTTTACAACATTTGTTTGAACTTTTAAAAATATTTAGAATATAAAAAAGTACATTTTTAAGAAAATTAATATTTTGGTCCTTTAAGTTTTGACTCAAATATGATTCAATCTTTTAACCATGACTTCGTGTGACTCAATTCCTAAATTTTTAATTCAGTTAAAACCCAGATACTAATCTTTTTTTCTTTTAATAAATTAATAATTATCCTATATAATTCATATTGAGTCATCACATAACCATTCCATGTGGCTTCCAAATAAGTTCCATATGGCTAAAAATTTTTTGCCTCACCTAACTTATAAAACTAATATATAATCTAATATTAATGTAGGCATACTTTAGGTAGACCATGTCACATTTGTAATAATTAACCAATTTTACTTTCTTAACTAACTAACTAACTCTTATATTAAGGATTAGAGAAAATACTAAATTTTACCATAATCCTAGATATTCAATTATTTCTTAAACCGTGCGCATTACCTTAAATATATTTATAGCGAACATTTCATTTAAGGACCACTGTAGCAAATTAATATCAGTCAACTACAAAACATTTCAAAATTTCAGTCAAGCCTTTTGGACCAAAATGAAATTAAAATTAAAAGTAAGATTATAATAATACCTTTCATTTTTATTTTTTAAGAAAATAAATATTAATTGTTGCCGGAGTTCTGGCCACAGGATGTTGGAGCTCTGGTAGCTGTCACTATAGCTCTGGCAGCTGGAGGGTATTTTTTAAAAATAAGGTGGCCAAGGTTTGAACCCATGACCCCTTGGCACACCAAAAGTGATGTGACTACCAAGCCAACCAAACCATTTAGTCATATGATGCAAAGAAAAATATATATATATATATAAAAAAACAAATGTAAGTGTCCAAATGTAAGTAAACTAGTAAAATTCAACAATTTACAAGTGAAATTTGTAATATTTCAAATTTTGGGCCTAGAAATATCAAAATTAGCCTAAAATGAGTAGGCTACTAGATCATTTTTGGCATGAGTCCCAGAGATTCCCTAAAAGGATAGAGGGATTCTTAGAGACTAAATCACAAATAAAAAGTTTTCTGGGACTGAGGAAAAAGAGAGTTAGAGACTCTAGTGAAGTCTCGAAGCCTAAGAATGAGAAATAAAGGTAAATGTATGCCCAAGGTTATGTTGGAAGCCTTAATGAGGTGAATTTAAAGGTTAAGCCTAACCAGGGGTAAAATTGTAATTTTGTAAAGTTTTTGGCTGATAAAGGTAAAAATGGAAAGTATGCCCGAAAATCCCAGAAAAATATCAAAAAATGAGAAATGGTAGGTTAAGGTCTGAATATTTCAAAAAAATTTCAAAAAAATAGGAATAAGGTTCAGAGGCCTGTATAAGGCTAAAAATGATAAAAATGCCCTTAGAAGGAAATTGTGGAATTCCCAGGGTTTTGACTGATTTTGAATATTATTAAAAATGAATTATTTAAAGTATAGAGAGGCCTCATATGATTGCAAGAAAATGGGGAAAAATACTTGAGGAATTATCACAGGTTTTAAAAATAATTCCGTCCCCAAAAAGCGAAGAGGTTGGCTCTAATAGAATTTAAAGCTTATTTATATACTATCCGGGGAAAGTCAAAGTCAAATGTCTAGAGATTGACTTTTGACTTAAGAAAAATTAGAGAAATTCCTTGTGATGAATAGATAGTATTGGTACCCGGAGATAGATTCACGAAATTGTGGACCGATAGAAAGAATTCGGTCAAGATCATTCCGAAATAAATATTATTAATTATTTTAATGGAAGAACAAGGAAAGAGCATCACTCTATCTCTGGACATGTTATATAATGCCATGTGAATTTATTTGAGGTGAGAAAATTGTACTAGAACATGTCCTAGTGGTCCCTAGAAGGTTAGGACCCGAAACAGTACCCTATACGGTGCAGAATGGCAAAATAAGTAGAGGAATGCCTAAAGGTGGTATTTTGCACGAATTTTATATTAATTTCCTTCATATTTTAATGCCTTAATGATGAAGGAATATGGAGGAGACAGGTGTACAGTTTGATGAGAAAAAAAGGTATTAGTGTACGGTCAGATATAAGACACGTGTACGGTTGGATTAAAAACATGTGGATTAATGATATAGGCATGATGTCATCATGATGAGGTAAGTATAATGTTATAGGACACTTGTCACCATAAGATTAAAAGAGAAAATGGACGGTCCAGATCAAGCCATGTATTTTTAAGATCAACAGCCCAGATTCAATCTTATTTTCTATAAATACCCCTCCCCTCCCTCTCATTTCATCCTAAGCCATGGAAACTTTGGGAAAGCTCTGGGAAAATGATTTTTAGAAGAGAAAGAAGAGGGAGAAAGAAATGCCAAGTGGTCCTATACAAGATCAAGCTATGAAACAAGGACCTTGAGGCATCCAAGAGAAGGTTTAGATGTGGTTGAGCAAACAACTTTAATGGTTGGAAACAAAAAGAGAGTAAGAAGAAAGCTTAAGGACACAAGGTAGCAAACTTGACCTTACTCTTATGTGCTTGGTATTTACTTGTATGTATGACATGTTTCTCTGTTATATAATGTTATAAACTCATGTTTTGTGATTGTGAATGTGTTTGAAATATGCCATAGGCCTATGTGTTTTATGATAAATGTATGATGATTTCTAAACATGTCATTATGTTATAGAGATGTTGAATTGCAAGCATGTTATAAATGCCAAGCTTGCCATGTATGTTTGGGTGGTTATTGTCTGCTATTGAGATTCTCCCGAATCTCACCCCTCCCTAACCAACCATTTAAGTCAAGTATGATGGACAATGATTGCATGAAGGAGAGCATGAGAAGGAAGGAGAAGAAAGTGGAGAATTATTCACGTTGAGGATTGAAGCTATTGGTTAATATATAATTATCCTATTGTGTAAATTATGTATATGAATGCCAATGACGTAATGTATTTGTTTAGAATGTTTATGGCATAAATGGAAAGGTATAAGAATGAATGGGAAAGGATAGGGCCAAGTTATGCGTGCCAAAACAATAAAAAGGATTAAAGCAAGAGTTGTCTAATGAATAAAACGTAGGTCCTGGACCAGTTAGTTTCTAGCTCTTGTTTGACCTATCAAATGAAAGAGTTAAGTCATGAAGTTTGGCAGGCATGTTGTACACATCCCAAGTTTTAAAATGATAGGTAGAACATCTCAATTAGATGTGTACACAAGGAGATACGAATTTTCAAAATTGAGGCACGGAATCTAAAAGTTCCAGATTTTACCAAATGAATAGTAACCCAAGTAATTTTGTTGAAATTTTAAATCCACGGGCTTGTGTTATGATCCGTTTAAACCATAACGCTTACGAGTGCGTACTCTGAGGAGTAAAAGTAAGGATGTTTCAAAATTAAGTAATTTACAACAAAAATTTGGCAATTTACAAGTAATATAGTAAAATTCACAACCCCAAATGTAAGTGTTTAAGTGTGAATGAGTAGGTAAAATGTGAAGATCTACAACAAAAGTTTATGGATTTACAACCCAAATTCGGCAATTCACGAGAAACACAAGAAAATTCACAACCTAAAATGTAAGTCTTTGAGTGTAAATAAGCAAGTGAAATTTAGCAATTTACAACCCAAATTCAGTGATTCCTAGGAAACATAGACATTATAAAACTAGTAAAAGAATTCATAACTTCAAATACAAATATTCATGTTTCTTATGAATCGTTGAACTTGGGTTGTAAATGGCTGAATTTTTGTTGTAAATCACTAAATTTTACTTATTCATTAACACTCAAACATTTATATTTTGGGTTATGAATTCCCTTTTATTTTTTGTGAATCACCGAATTTGAGTTATACATTCATGAACTTTTGTTGTAAATATTCAAATTTCACTTGCTTATTCACACTTAAATACTTGTATTTGGGGTTGTGAATTCCATTATGTTACTTAGAGATCACCAAAATTTTGTTATAAATTGCTAAATGTCAATTGTATATTGTCGAATTTTACTTATTCACTTGCACTTGGACACTTACATTTGTTTTCTTTTACATATTTTTCTTTACACCACATAACTAAATGGTTCGGTTGGCTTGATAGTTACGTCACTGTTGATGTGCCAAGGAGTTATAGGTTCAAACCTTTCCTTGGCCATCTTAGTTAAAAAAAATCCTCTGACCATAGGAGCTACAGTGATGGCTAACGAAACTCCAACCTCTAGCTGTGGCCACCTAAGTGCTAGTGGTCGGAACTCTAGCGACAATTAATTTAAAAAATAAAAAATAAAAATGAGAGGTATTATTGTAATTTTACTCTTAATTTTAATTTCATTTTGGTCTTAAAGTAGTTGACTGAAATTTTGAAATGTTTTGGGGGGTTGACTAATATTAATTGGCGGTCCTTAAATGAAATTTTCCCATATTTATATGATGTGGTCATTCTATTCATGAGGTGACCGTTTCACCAACCAGCGTGCGTTTTTTTTAATTGAAGTGGCCCTACTCCAGGTTTTTTCCTCCTAAGAGGAAAGGGACCAAATGTAACCATACTATAGATCAGAATTGCTTCCATGATCTCTATATATAATGATACTAGGCAAAATTGCAATAAGATTCTAAAAAAAGAATATAATTCATAAAACAATCTCATAACAACTGAGTAACTTATAATAACAGCTTCTAAACCGAGAATTGACATTTTAGCCCCTTACTTTCCATTAAAACTTTTTAGTAATTATCTTCTTTAGAACCTGGCAGTAATTCTCTCATGATATCATGGCAGCATTACCTTGATGTTCTCCAGGGCCACAACTAATTTTCAGGCTTTGTGATATGATGACCTAAATGTGCAAAGGCACAGAGAAGGGGAAAAATAGAAAAATTAAATAAAATTGAATTGTTTTCTCATTCAATATTCGTGACTCGGGGACAACGTGATTGCTATAAATTATATCATATGTGTAGTTGATAGAGCATAACGACTAAGTGCAATTCGCCTAGTTGACTCATCTAGTGGAATAATGCTTTTTTTATTTCTGTGTAGATTATTCATAGGCCTTTCTTAAATACTCCCTCTAGCATTAAATGTATGAACTAGATAATCAACTTGCAGAAATTAAAGAAATTGATTAAATTAGTTATTTATAAAAATAATGTATGTTGGTTTACCTAAAATATCATATTTAATAATTTGCATTACAACCTCCCCTTAACGATATTTAGAACCAAAATAAACCTATATTTAGAGAGAGAAAATTAAAAGTTTAGGAGACAAAATGGATTGAGATCCCATATTTAAAATGAAAATAAACATTTTAACTAGCTAGAGGTGGGAGTAACTTATAATATAAAAATTGAAGATGTTATTTAATTTACACACCTTTTAGTTAGAATTAACTTACAAGCATGAGATATAGTGGGTTGTTTGTGCTGCTTGTATTCACAGCTAAATTCCAAAACGTTCTGTTCTATAGGAGCAAATTTAGAATAATATAATGAAAGTATTAATGAATCTTTACTAACTGAGTTAAAGTAAATATTGAAAATGTTTATCAACGTTACAATCAGCTCACAAAATTTGAATGTGGAAGCTAGCTAGCTTGCTTGCGCGTCTTTGTTGATGCAACATTTGATTTTGATTGATGCTACGTGAAGGACCACCTTGGAGGCTTGGAGTTTTGTGTTAGCCTGACAAGTGATTATCTTGCAAGTGTAGGGATCATTAATTCATCATCCCACCTTCAATCCTTGATATAAAATATAGTCTGTAGTTCAATTGAGGATCAGATCTTATATTGAAGATCAGATTAAAATAGTAGTTAATACAATTATGTCACGAGCATTCTAGGGTTCGAAGTCACAAGGAGGTCAACTCCTTACCAACCCAAGTCAAAGGTAGTTCCAATACATTAATCACGGAGAGAAATAAGATTCAAAAGTGACCATAGTTTTGGAGTAACCAATTATCAAAAGAAATTAGAATTATAGTAAAAGTAAAGTTGTTCGTACAATGACCTAGCCACCTCTCCGTTCATTATTCTTTATTTAGTATTGAATTTATTGTTGTTCAACCCACATACAACTCTGTTTTTTCCATCATAAGTCACTTCTAAGAAAAAATTTTGGTCTTAAATATAAGTTACTCACATGGTATTCAATGATGGTTTTCTAATTTTATTCTTATTTAATTTTTATTGGAAAAGAGAAAGATAAAAAAAAGATATGAAAATAATTTGTAAATGTACAGAAATTTTAAAACAAGACTTTAATAAGGATGAATTTGAAATTTTTTATCAATTTAATGTCTTTTTTAGTATGATAATAAGTTATAAGTGACTTATTGACAGGGTGGTATCTAACTAAACCTAAAAGCCAAAAGTCGCCACAAATTTTTAGAATTATCTTTAGCAGAGTCATGAGTTATCTGTGTCTAACACTACTTTAGATTAAGGCTCATTTTTCACTTATTAATTTATTATCAAGTTTATCCATTGGTTAGGTATTTGATGGCCAATCACAGCGTAACAAAATCAATCGAGAGATGGCAATGCGATAAGATAGGATGCATAATCCTAAATATAATTATTTAAAACTAACAAAACTTTAAAATAAGAAATATAAAATTATAATAACATTCTCTTTTGAAGATGATGCGAAATTAAATTATTTTCGTGAAATAGAATTTACTTATCTCGTTTTAGTAATGAATTTATTTGTGATAATAAGGTCTCAATATAAACATCAATACATTTTTTTACTATTATTTTTTAATTTAAGGAATGAATCATTATTTTTTAGAGAGTAAATACCAAAATTTTATTTAAGAAGTTTGAGTAAATCTTATTATATCTCGTGTTTCATAAAATTTTTTTTACAATATATTTTTTAATTTTGATCCACTCCAGATAAAATTATACGTTTGAATATTAGTGCTTAGGATTTAAAAAATTGAACTGAATGACAACTGAAATTCTCTTTTGGGGGAGTGAAGTTTTTCACTTTGAACTTAAGAGATGCATTAGACTTGTGGGGCAATAAAAGTTTTTCAGGAGTATAAGGGCATTCTACACACGTGCACATACGAGCATGCAAGAATTACTTAACAAATTTACATGAAAAACAAATGAATTAGTTAGGGTTAAAGGATAAAAATATACTTTTTAAAAAAATCAAATGAATTAGTTAGGATTAAAAGATAGAAATATACTTTTTAAAATTAAGAAACCAAACTAAGATCTTGTATAATGTAGAAGACTAAAAGTATATTTTAGCTTAATTATAATGAAGTATATTAAAGACTGAATGAATACTTCTATTTTAATGTTAATACTTTTTTTGAGTGAATTTTAATTTTAATCCTTTATTTATTATGAACGTCAATTTTTTTTTTTTTGATACACTGAACGTCATTTTATCTTGAGAGAGAGAGAGAGAGAGATGCCATTTTTGTCTTGTGTCATGGGGGTCAAGTGCCTTTATGTAGGTATCCATAGGTCCGTCCCTTGGGGCCAATTACCCCCAATAATTAATTCTTCTTACCAAATAGGCCGCTTGAGCAAGTAAAATTATACCCACACAGCCTATTTATTTGGTAAGAAGAATTAATTGTGATCAAAAGAAACGAAAAGAAATAGAAAAAAGGGAATGAAAAATTTGCCAACCTATATATTGAAATAAAAAATAATTTGATAAAAAAATTTATATTTGGTAGGTTGAAAATGATAGTAAATTTGTTGATAAAAATTATGATAAACTAGATAGGAAAAATATGCAAGTGATCATATCAACCTTAATGAATATTTATTAATCAACTAAGATAAACCATTAAATAAATATAAATATTAAATAAGTCACTTAATAAATAACAAGATTAATAGATCAAAATAAGAGATCATAAAATATATTATCGTATATAAATATTAATTAATATATAAATATGAAATTAAATACAAAATATAGCACAAATAAAAAAAACAAAGAAAGGGTTTCTTGAGTTGAAAGTCTCGAGGAGTTCGGCGATATTTAAGAACCGCAGGCCTAACAAAGAAGAAGAACTACTAGAGGCGGCTGAAGTTCAAGGGCGCAATCAACCAACAAATTTGAGTTACTTTCCGTAAGTAAATTTGTTTTTTCAAATTTTCTTACCTGTCATTGAAATCGGTTCCCACAAAAAACAAAAAAAAGAGAGGGAAGGGCATTTTCTATATATTCCACCTGTTCTATTTATAAACTTTAAATTTAAAAAAAATATTGTCTATTTTATAAGTTTTAATTTTTTTTACCTGAATTTTATGATTTTTAATTAAGGTTTATCGTAATATTTAATATATTTTTTTTATGCTACTCTTAATTATTTTTAAACAAAAATTTATTTCTAACTTATTTATTATTTTTAATTAATGTAAAAAATAAAAAAAAATTATTTGCGTTGCAAAATTTCACAATTGTTCCCACTTCCCGTGTCTCACCCACTTTTTTTGACATCAGGAGCATTTATTGCAGTCAGAGGTACAGGTACACATTATAGACAAAGGCGCATACTTTAATTCTGTTCCACCTGATCCGCCCTTAATTCAACATATACACACGCAATTCAAACAATTGATTAAATTTAGTTAAAAATAATAAATATGTAAAAACATAATTTATTTACAAAAAGATGAGTGGGAGAGAGAATAAGTGAAATAAAAAAAATAAAAGAGATATATAGTTAATTAGAGATAAAAATAAAAAACACATTAAATGATGAGCTAAATTTAAATTGTAGTTTATAAAAAAATCAAGTCACTTTAACGATTTAATACTTATATTTTAAACTAAAAAGAATATTTTATTAAATCGAGCTAAACGTATGAAAGGGTAAAAGGTCTAGGATACGTTCACTAGATTGAAAACAGAATAGGGCACGCACTTCACATTCAATTTCACAGTGAAATTCAGATTGAATTTTCAAAGGTTGTTACGAGTCCAAACTTGGTGTTAATGGTTCCAATGGACAACCCTACCAATAGCTGTCAAGCGGACGGTTAAGTGTCAAAAACTTAACATTGCACGCCATTTAAATCCTACTGAATTTTATTTTTTATTTTTATTTTAAAAAAATTTTACACGGTTCGTATTTAAAAAAAACAACATTTTAATGTGTACAAAATTTGAAATAAAAATAACTTATTAACTATTAGTTTTTCAAAATAATAAATTTTTTATTTAAAAATTAGTAGTATCTAAACTGTTAAAACTATAGTTAAACAGTACAGGTGTAATGGGTGTTGAAACTAGTTCCGTATAATTATACATTGCATCCCATGATTTAACGATGACAACACAAAACCTTCCATAAACAGCATTGAGCCTGTTTGGCTCAGCAGTTGGAGGTTCATAAGTTACTTTTTTTTAACCAGAAGCATGTTTGAAAAATTTATGGTATTTGGATTGGTGGTGGAGCAATCTTGACTTTTACATAAAAAGTTACAATAATCTATAAGTAGAAATTAGCTACTTATGGCTTATAGTTCATGACTTTTGAAATATGGAAGGACAAAAAGTTATGAAATTTACTACTTCCTCTAGTTATTATTATAATCCTCAAATAACTAATTTGTGGATAACAAAGAATTAGTTAAAAATAATAAATAAGTTAGAAATATATTTTTGTTTTCAAATATGCCCTTATAATAAATGATAAAAAATAAAAGAAATATATGAGATTAGCAGGAGCTTATAAATAATTTAAAATTATTATATTATGTAAATTGATAATTTTTTATTTGTTATTATTTAATAAAAGTCATACCTATTTTCGTAATCTTACAAACTAAAATTACTTATTCAATCATAATCCAAACAACTTACTTTCACAAACTAACTCATTTATAAAAATGAATTCAAACATAAACAATATTACTCAATGTAACTTTTTCAAAAGCCAAATTAAAAATAAGTTACTTTTTCTACTAGTAATTCAAACGGGCCATTATAAATTAGTGATCTAATTATAAAATCAAGACCAAATCATGTGAAAATTTTGCATAAGCTTATCGTGTACAAGTTAGCACATCCAACCATGATTTTCAAGGGCCACAATGGCTCCACCAAGTCAAAACTATAGTGGTCAAAAGATTAATTTTTCCTATTATATTTTATATCACTCATTATAACAAATTTGTTGGTGGGGAAAATTGTTAAGTTTTAATAAATAATTTGTTATACTTTTTATAAATTGCAAATTCACAAGAGATTAGGACCCTTTTAGGCAAATATATATACATGTAAGAGTACTATATATATTTGCAAGTATTTTTTTTAATCTCTATAGTGACGTTTTAAGACTCTAAAGTCTATACATGTAGTAAAAATCATGTGTTTTATAATAAGAAAAAGAAGTATGTCACCCGAAAAAAAAACAGGAAAAAAGAAGAAAAAGAAGTGACAGAACTATACAAGGTCCGTTTGGCGCTAAGTTATTTCAATGGGAAAATTTCGTTTAAGGACCGCAGTACATAATTAATTTCAAAGAGCTTCTAAAACTTTTTTGAACTTTACTGCAGGACCAAAGGGCAAATTGATATTAATTTCACAAAGAAAATGACACTATTGCCCCTCATGTGAACAAGTGTAGGAGTGCCCATTTGCAAGTGAGACTAGACAATTTGCAATATACATATATATATTTATAACTGCAATTAGTTTATTTACATGTCACCTCCTTCACCTAAAAAAGATATTCGTGAGTGAACAAGTGTGGGAGAACCAATTTGCAAGTGGGATTAGGTAATTTACAACATACATACATTTATTTACAACTAAAATTAATCCGTTTACATGTCACCCACCTCCTTCACCTAAAGAAGGTATCCATGAGTGAACAGGTATGAGAGAGCCTATTTGCAAGTGGGACTAAATAATTTGCAACATACATATCTTTATTTACAACTAGAATTAATCCATTTACATGTCATCCCGCAGTAAGTATTATGAGGGGTAATAGCATTATTTTCTTTGTGAAATTAATATCACTTTGCCCCCTTGATCCTGTAGTGAAGTTTCAGAAAGTTTTGAGAGCTATTTGAAATTAATTCTGTATTGCGGTCCTTAAACGAACTTTTTCCTATTTTAATTCTTTAATTTCGTACTTTTCCATTGACCCCATCTTTCAATTTCCTTCATGGGAAAAGTCTGGAATTCACACTGTACCAAATGGTCTCTTTGAGACGCGCGTGCGTACGATGTTACGTTCATGCATGTGGAACGCGTCTTACACTACAATCCAAATACATGTTAGTTGGTATCTTCTTCATACGCTGAGGATCAGATTTATTATGGAAAAGTATTGATGATGGATTATATTAGTAAAGACAGTAATTAATGATTCTCTTTTTGGCTAAATTTTGAATTACAATGACAAGTATACTTTGAGAGTTTTAATTTTATACGAAGTTTTGATTTTAAAAAATATATCTTTAGTCCTTTTAACTCTAGAACCATTAACAAAAAATAATGACATTGAGATTTTAACGTTGACAAAACATATTTAAATATTAATATATTAAGTTTAATTTGCTATGTAGATGGGTTGTTACTTCTTCATCATGAATATCCGAGGATCTCTCTGACTTTATTTTCTACTGCAAAAGCAGCAAACAAATAAAACCCTTTTGTTGATGAGTTAGAACAGTATAAATGTTTGAAGACAATAAGAATAGAAATAGTGTAGTCAACACGAAATGTCTTTGGCATTGTCCATATCCAAAAATAAATGTGCATTTGTGATTGAAAGGAACACCAGAAATGCCGAAGAAGCTACGCTTCCAGTTTTTAATGTAGGATTTAATTTATATAGGATTTAAATTACAAGTTATATCAGAGGATAATATATTATTTCCCTCCATTTTACAAACAAGTTTTAGTCGCCTTTAGAGTTTCTTTTAGAATTTGGTGGGGTTAAATCCTACCCCAACGTTGGAAGAATTTATCTGTCTTTGTTCCAAATATGAAATATACCGGATATCAGAAAATGAAAACTAACGTATCAAAGTGATGTAAATGTTTGAGGACAATATTGATGTTTGAAAAGTAAAAATAAAAATAAGGAGTGAAGACGAAACATCTTTAACACTGGGGCCCATATCATTAATTATGCTTGAAAGGAACACCGGAAATTCTGGAGAAGCCAGACTTGTAGAATTCAATTTTGTTTCCTTTTTTTGAATGATACTCTCTCGCCTGCCTGCTTCTCTATATAAATGGCAGCTTCTTATTTCCTCCTCACTACAAGGATATCCCTCCAACACAGAATCTACCATTAAAGCATCAAGGCAAGCCTTCTTTCTGCATTATATATATATATATATATATATATATTGTTCATTCGCCATGGCACCCTGTCAGCTTTACACCCTAAAGTCGCCATTTTTTCTGAAGCAAATCTCAGATATTCCAAGAAACAACCCCAGAGGAACTCATTTCTCAAACTCTGCTTCCATGAATAAAGCCGTTTCCATTATATCCATGCAGCAGAACATCACTCATTCAAAATCAACGTTAAATGTGAGGCAATTCTCTTTTATCACTTTTAATTCAATCTTCTATAACACATACATATTCAAAAAAGAGAGTGAAAAACAAAATAATTTGATTTATTTATATCATCATTATTTCTGATATAGCTATCTAACTGAATTAGATTCGAGCATTGCTGGGTCCAATTGGAACTAGTTCTCTTTGTTGGGCCTAATTAGGAGTAGCTTTCTCATATGTGTTTTCTGCATTCACGCGGACTCAAACACGACTTGCGCTTAAGCAGTCAAAGCTCTTTCCACTACGATGAATGCATGTTGGTCATTTATATATCATCTTTAATTTATACTTGTGGGTATAATTGTTACTCATTTTCAGGATGACATTCATATCAGACATGCAAAAGAATTGAAGAACGTTAAGAAAATCTTCTTTGAAAAAGCAAAAGAGAGATCAGTGGATGGTTTATATATGATTGATATGATTCAAAGGCTTGGGATTGAACACCACTTCGAAGAGGAGATTCAAGAAGCTGCTCGAAAACACTATCTGAAGCTTGGAACTCACAGCTATTATAACACAGATCATAATCTTCAGCTCTCTGAAGTTGCACTTCAATTTCGCTTGTTAAGACAACAACTTTGTGATATAGATACGGGTAATTATAAACTTGCCTTTCCTCTTCCTGAAAGTAAAGACTCATAATTAGAATAAGATAGGTGCATGCACGTGATACATATTTATCACGCGAAGCTTTCGTTTCTATGGCTAGATAAATAATAATTCCTTTTAAAAGCCACACATGTCAATTATTGGAATAGCAGAACTGTTCTTGAATCTTAAAAAATGAGTGGTTATTATTGAATCTTATTATGCAGGCGTGTTTGGGAACTTCATGGACAAGAAGGGAAAGCTGAGGCAGAAATTCTGGGGAGACACTGAAGGGCTGATTGAACTGTTCGAAGCTTCACAGTTAAGTATGGAAGGAGAAGATGATCTTCATGAAGCTGGGAACTTTACATGTCATCTTCTAAGCTCAAGATTCCATGATCATCATGAAGCTAATGTTATTGCAAATACTCTCAAGTATCCAATCCACAAAAGTTTGCCCAGGTTTACCCCCAGTAATTTCCATATTTCAAATTCCCAACTTAACAACGGGTGGTTAATGCCTCTAGAAAACCTGTCCCATATCAATACACAAATTGCTAACTCAATCAACCGGAAGGAGATATATGCAGTGTCTAAGTGAGTTTTTTGATATAATATTAGATAACACTTCTATATATTAGCCTATTTATAAAAGACGAGTCCTAGTCACATTCTCGTACTGACACAGTTTTATATATGTAATATATATAGGTGGTGGAAAGAGCTAGGTTTGGCCAAGGACTTTAAGTTTGCTAGAGACGAGCCGATAAAGTGGTACATGTGGTCCATGGCATGCCTCACGGATCCTATCTTTTCAGAAGAAAGGATCGAACTCACAAAGCCCCTATCTCTGGTATACATAATTGATGATATATTTGATGTTTATGGAAGTTTGGATGAACTCAGCGTCTTTGTAGATGCTGTTAAGAGGTAAATTATTTTTCACACACATAATATTTAATTATAAAAATCATAACAAGTTTCTCATTGGCCTTAGCACAATAAATCTATGAATATTAATGCAGATGGGATTTGGGAGCAACTGAGCAATTACCAGACTACTTGAAAGCTTGCTTCAAGGGCCTCTATGATATTACCAATGAATTTTCCATTAGGGTCCAAAACAAACATGGATGGAACCCTATAAAAACATTAATCAAATCGGTAATTATAAAATAAGTTCATGTTTCAGTTTATATGGAAAAGACATCTCTTTTAAGGGGAAAAAATCATTGATTTATAATTTCTTTTTTGCAGTGGATAAGATTGTGCAATGCCTTTTTGGAAGAAGCCAAATGGCTCAGTTCAGGGAAGTTACCAAATAGTGAGGAGTATTTAGAGAACGGGATTGTGAGCACAGGGGTGGATGTGTGCCTTGTGCACGCATTCTTCATGTTAGGTGAAGGCATTACCAATGAAACTTTGGTTCTCATGGATGGCTTTCCACCTTTGGTATCCTCCACATCCACAATTCTCAGGCTCTGTGATGATTTAGAAGGTGCAAAGGTACGAAAAAAATGAGGTTATAATTAAGATTTAAATATATTGTGTGGGGATATATATTAGAATTATATTGGATGACTGGCCACAGTTAAATCGCGATTTAGTAAATCCATTCATTCAACTGTTGATTTAGTTCTCAAGACCTCGGCGACCAATCGATCTAGGTTGCAACTATCTGTAACCTTGTATTTCTCTCAATACTCCCCCTAATCTCTTAACTATGGGAACTAAACAACTTATTTACAGAGATCGAGGAAATCGGTTAATTAGTAATTTGTAAAAATGTGTGTTGCCTAAAATACTCTTTTCAATCATTTATATTAAAATTACTCTTTGATGAAAATTTTCTGAGTATGTGCAATCAATCGCAATAGTTCAAGAAAAAGATATTATAAATAGAGGTGATAAAATGAATTGAGATCTTATATTTAAAACAAAAGTAAATCCCCCAACTAACTCCTACATTTTGAACTAGAGGAAGTATACTACATATGATGTTAAATTGGTACATTTTACAAACAAATTCAAAAATATTTTCGTGTGAAGTAGAAAACTAGAATACTATGATACCATTATATTTAAGGAAATTCGGGTGCAAGTCCCATTCGAAGCTGCATGATTGTTTGACATAATTTATCTACTTCACATTTGGACCACAAATTTAGAAGACCCCAATCCACAGGCCTCAATGTAATATCTTTTTCTTTGTACAGGACAATGATCAAGTTGGTAAAGATGGGTCCTATCTTACCTGTTACATGAACGACCATCCAGGAGTTTCTGAGGAAGCCGCAAGAGAACATATCAAACATAAGATCTCGGATGCATGGAAATGTCTCAACAAAGAATGCTTCACTCCAACAAATCCATTTCCCTTGTCTTTTGCTAAAGTTTGTTTGAATGCTGCGAGGATGGTGCCTATAATGTATAGTTACGATAACTGTAGCCCATCAAGGCTAGAAGAGCATGTAAAATCTTTGCTTTATGGTGATGGGCTCAGAGAGATGATACAGCAGAAAGATCAGACCCTTGTATTGTGAAAATAATGGGGCATTACTTTTTATTATCACACTAGTTATATCTAGGGGTGTCTAGGTGGAAACCAAACTATGGTTTTAAAAGTGATTTTATAATATATAAGGTGACTGTGTAAGGAGAGTTTTGTTTCAATTTGTGTAAAAGTACTTTTTAAAAATAGTTGTGTATGGTCTTTTATAATTTGTATAATTTTAGGGGAGATAGACAAGAGTTGAGTCCAAGGAGACTTGTTACTAATAAAAGTCTATTTCTTTTTATCTAGATGTCGGTTTTGCGTGTTGCACAAAGTTTACAAATAGTACCATTTACAGTACTTCTATTTACAAAACATTAAGACACAGGATATTAGAAACAGGATATAAAACATTGTTTATGTATGATTTGAAAATGAGATGTATTTTCACGATACTTTTAGACATACGCATTGATTTGCTACGTTATTAAGGAAGATATAAAATAAGAGGCATCCCAGTAAGCAAGAATACCGAAAAGTTGATGGATATTATTATTATTATTATTATTATTATTATTATTATTATTCAATTAGATATTTTATTGAAATTCCAAGCGCTAGCTCATCTATATATATGTTTTTTATATAAAAAGATCAATTACACATTAAACAACATAAAAGACAAGAAGTCTGAAACAAGCAACTACGTACATAAAAGACAAGACTATTACATAAGCGCCAATGAAGGACCACAATTGATCAAATGGATAAGAATAAATCACGAGATAGAGGCCTCAGATATCAATCATTATCATAAGAGTTAATTTAATATTCAAATTGGTCCTAAATATAAGACTCTAATTCACTTTTTTTTCTCATAGTTATTCATTTTTTTAAGGTGATTCTTGTAGTAGTTTCACATATTAAAGGTCTCATCAAATGGTAGTTCTAACTAATATACATAATTAACAAGAGTATTCTATGAAAGACAAAATCTATTTATTACAAATAACTAATTTAACTAGTTTCTTTAATCTACCCAAATTAGTCAACTAGCTCTTATATTAGGAACCAGGTGTAGTAATTAATTTATTTATGTAATTTTTTTAAATTAATTAAGTAACTCTTATATTAAAAAGAGGAAGGACCGGGTGATGCACAGAACCCTAAAAACAAGTGCAGCAGACCTTCAAAGGAGGTCACGCACAATGTCACTTACGATTATTGATAGGGCAATCTTATGGTCAACAGGGAAAATGCACAGAACAAATTAGAAGCCATGTGGGTCCTATGCCACATGAGAATACGGTTGGTGTAACAGTCAAGCTCCTCAGACGGGCAAGTTGGAGATGAAGAAGATGCTTAAAAGGAAGCAATTATTGTGGAATTTCAAATTTCTATACTGTCCTAAATATCACGTAAAAATTGATTTAAAGGTTTGTTTTGATCATAAATATAACATCTTAATTCATTTTGTCTCTCTCAAATTTATAAATAACTAACTCAAATAATATTTTTAATTTCTGTGAATTAGTTACTTAGTTTATATATTTAGGATCAAATGAAGCATTTAATTATTGGCTAGTGATACTAGAATAATGTCCTAATCAGTAGTAATTGGGACATTATTACTGTTCCTTCCCAAAGAACATTGTCGGTATTGGCTTATAGTGCCCATAATGCCTTAAACCTATGGCTACAATAGTTGATAATGAAGCATATCATGAATGGACATGATTTTCTCCCAGCGATATTTAGGAAATTACCATTTATGTGAAAATTAAATATAACATTCAGGGTTCAACCCTCTATGAGTAAGATGTGTGTGGGTGTCATCCTTTCATTGAGTGAAGGATGATGAAAAGCCTAAAAATATTCAGCATATTGATGCTGATAATAAACATTGTTTCATTATTGATTTCAAGGAAAGAATATTTGAAATATAATTTGAATGAAAGAAATGCAAACTTTAAATGAATGGAGAAGAGGAAAGATAGAGAACAAATTAAACTCAATTTCTTCTTCTCCTTCTTCTTCATTATTGATTTCAAGGAAAAAATATTTGAAATATAATTTGAACGAAACAAATGCAAACTTTAAATGAATGGAGAGGAGGAAAAATAGAAAACAAACTCAACTCTTCCACCACACAACTCTATTTCCTTTTTCACATGTAGACCAAACTGGATCGGACTAGCTAGTCAGGCCAAATTGGGTTCTAAGCCAAGTCATTAGACCAATTGGTCTGGTCCGATCAGGTCCCAATGAATTTTTCATATTTTGTAATATCACATCAACCCGTTTGTGATCACTCGTGTAATTGGAGGCTGGAGCCAGAATTCCATTCCATGCATGTGGTGGTTCCTGTCATCTTTATTGTTGGAAACCAAGTGGTCCCTTTCTTTTTCTGTGGTATGAAGTCAAAGGGTCCCTTTTAAATGCACATAAATGTGTAAAACAAGCAAATGTGTAAAGCATGTTCATGAAAACCAAAAATCAAGATAGGTGGCACTCTTTTGTGTTCTAGATATAGAAACTGAAGAATTTGTTTTGATCCTAAATAGTATGTATCATCTTTAATACAAGACTCAATTGATTAATTTAGAGAGACTAAGAAAACTAAATAAATTACTGTAAATTATTTATATTTACTATTTTCTTCAAACTAATTTACCTAATTTATAGACTAATATATAATTTAATGATGCATATAAGTATTTTCAGAAAGATCATGTAAGATATGCTTTAATTAAGTTTTTTATTTAATCTTTTAGTCAACTTGAGAAGATTTTTGCTTTACAAAGTTGAATAGTCATCATATTCAACTTGCCTCTGAGTTCTGACTCATTTAATTGAAAATTTTCTCCTTATTTTCCTCTTTTTTTTATTTGGATTAATATAATTTTTGATCCCTCAAGTTTGTCCTTATTTTGGTTTTGCTCCCTCAAGTTTCAAATCATAGGTTTTAGTCTCTCAAGGGGCAAAATAGTCTAAGTTTTTATTGGATTATAAGGACCAATGTTTTAAATGAAAAGAAATTTAAGAGACCAAAATCTATTATTTGAAACTTGATGGGCCAAAACTAAAATGGAAGTAGACTTGAAGGACCAAAGTTTGTATGAACCCTTTTTATTTATTATTTTTAAGTATTACTTCCTTTGGTTTTAAATGTATGAGCTAATCGGAAAGTTTATTTGATATTGAACAGAAAATCAGTCAACCCGATAAGATTTTTGCCTTGCAAAGTTGAATAGTCATGGTATTCAACTTGCCCTTGAGTTGTGACTCATTCAATTGAAAAATTACTCCTTATTTTTCTCTTTTTTTTATTTGGGTTAATCTAATTTTTGACCTCTCAAGTTTGTCCTCATTTTGGTTTTGGTCACTCAAATTTAAATCATAGGTTTTAGTTCCTCAAGGGGCAACATGGTCCAAGTTTTTATTAGATTATAAAGATCAATGTTTTAACCCAAATAAAATTTGAGAGACTAAAATCTGACTTGAAACTTAAAGGGCCAAAACTAAAATGGGAGTAAACTTGAAAGACCAAAGTTCATATTAACCTTTTTTATTTATTATTTTTAAGTATTACTTCCTTTGGTTTTAAATGGATGAGCTAATCGAGAAGTTTATTTGATATTGAACAGAAAATCATGATTCACTTTGTCTTGTAAATTTATAAATTTTTCTCAAACTATTCTATTGTTTGCACATATTAAAAAAGGATTTTTATATGAGGTAGCTCACACTGAAAACTATTAAAAATTGTATCTTGAAAAGACTAACACATGCTTTATACAAATAATTATCATAACTGATTTTTTTTTAAATTAGTCATTAAATTCCTACACTTAGAATTAGATTAATATTATTAATTATCCTATTGCGGTGGCTAAAAGTACTCCCTTCTTGACTTTCTTCATCCCCATTTTCTATTTCTAAAACTACCACTAATTAATTGTTCATTAAATATGACAATCAGCTTAGCGTTTAGGGTTTAGAATTTTAAGTTCATTAAATAATTAAGTAATTTTTTTAATTTTTTAAATCTTTTTAAATTATTCAATTTGCAATTTTATGTCCTTAAGTCATGAGTGTTCTCCTTGAAACCAATCTTAGAAGATCGATATCCTATTATAATAAAAAGGGCTGCAATACATATTGAGAATTGCAGAAAATCCTAGAAAAGCTCAAAGATATCATAGTAGATCTTTAAGTTGTTGAGCCACAAAGTTATGACAATTTTCTCGGAAGATGATGACCTAAGATGATTTCTAAATATAGAGACCTCCAAGTCTAGCAAACTATGGTGGGAAGCTCATTCATGACTTTTCTTCTGGCTTGTTTTGAATGCCTTATAAGGTAAGTGGCTTTCTAATCGTGACTTACGAAATACGAGTTAAGTATGTAAGAAGAATTTTTTCTTGACTTAGATACACTTGCTTAATTATAAATGTTTAATTTATAGATTGAAAAGTTGATAGAAGGTAAAGATTAAGAAAAGTAAAGAAACAGAAGAATGAAAAGCAAAAACAAGTAAGAGGGAGAAAATAATAAGAGGTCAAATCACAATATCATTACTTACTTGCGAGAACTTTCTTAAGAGAAAGACGAATAGAAAGTTTATTCACGGCTTTTCTCAAACAACCATATTGCTAATTAACTAGGTATATGAGCATATATTCATCTGGTTAGGTGACTAGATGAATATATGAGCCCATGCTCATCTGGTCAGCCCAACTAGACCAGTGTGATTCCTTTTTTCTTCTGTTCTTAATTTTAGATGAGAATAGGCGATGAAAATAAACCTTTTTGTAGCAATGACTGTTATATTGCTTTATACAAAGAATTCTTTTAAGAGAAAGACAAATTTCTATGAACTCATATAGGATATTTAAAACCATGCACAGTGGTATGTAATAAGTCAAGAATGGCTTACAAAAATATAAAGGTAAAGAAAATACTACAGAAATAATTGGGATGAGAAATAAATATGTTATCAATTAATATCTCAATATTAAGTCAGCAATCCATGCTTACGAGAGAAAATGTCATGAAAGTCAGCCAGAGACAAGCATGTAAATACTACCTCAGGTGCTTATCATAAGTTTCAAATAACTAATTTTCACACAATTAGTTAAAAACAATAAATAGGTAAAAAAAATATACTTTTTTTTCCAAGTATACCGTTATAATAAATGAAGAAAAAGCTGGAGGAAAATATATGAAAAAAATGTAATGGGAGAATGTGTGGCAAAGAAGAGAGAATAAAATGAACTACATCCCTCTCTAAATTTAAAAATTATAAATAAGACTGAAGGGACGAAAAATATAGGAGAATGCAAAGTTTTACGACTATGACCCTTTCTTATTGATTGTCAAAAAGCCCTTGTAAGTTGTTCCCCCAAACTTTGCAAAAATTAAACCCAATGAAAATTAAGCATTTTGGAACTATGGATTATTTTCAAGCTGAAGAGAGTCTAGCATTCTTTTTTTAACAAAATAGAGTTTAGTATTATGGGCTTTGAAGTTAATCTCTTGTAAACCCAATGAAAGAATATATAATGAATCTTATGTTTTTAAAAGTATTAGCTCAGCCAATAGAGTTAAGTCTAGACTAGAGACTAATTCCACATAACGCGGCAAATCAAAATTTAAATATCTTTAAGAAAGATGCATATATTCAGTGTCTGACAATATCTTAAATATAATTATCTTTTATAGGAGGATGCCTACACTTATAAAAAATGGAAAGTTTGAATTCAATTGGGCCACGGGTATGGTACAGTATAATATTTTATATATATATATATATGAGAAACTTGCTCACGTTTTTCTTTCCGTGAGAATTTGTTCCTATAAAGGAATAATTTAGAACTAAATGATGAATTCAAAACAATTTTTTATTTTAATAAAAATATAAAAACCTGGTTAATAAAATTCAACTTCCATTTCAGGTGAAAAAAAAAAAAAAAAAAAATCAACTTCTCTTCGGCTGTGCTAAATCACTTCTGTTTTCCTACCTAAAATTCTTCGTAAAGTCATGCAATTGACATTTTGTTTAAATTATATCATGTGACAGACATTTATCCTTCAAAAGAAACCCTAACATCTTATAAAAGATGGATCGTATGTTTTGTTTCCCTTAGTCCTTTATTTTCTTAATCATTATTAGCATCCCTCTTATGATCAATCTCTCCTTTGAAACAATATATTGAAGAAACTCAACTAAGATAACAGATATTCCAAAGTAGCCCTTTTCAAATCCTTGGAAGAACCCAACAAAAAAAAAACCAAAACCAAAAAAATTAGGGCAAGAATTAATATTTTCCCTCTTATTTGCCTGGTCTCGTTTTTTCCTTCCTCGCACTACAGGTAGAAATTCTTAATATATAGTCAAGCATTAGAAAGGCATACCGTTGGCGGATAGAAAGGCATACCGTTGGCGGATAAAAAGATGAAAAATATTTGAAAATAACATAATATACATAAATGGATACAGAAAGTAAAAAGATAATTTTTTTCTTTTTACCAAAAAATAAACATTGAGGGTTCAACTCCTATTAAAAGCCAACTTAAGAAATAAAAAACATTACATTCGTGCCCTCCTAAATAGCAATGATTCATTTTCCCATTTATTATTTAGGTATGACAAAAACAAAATTTATGCTTCGTATTTCATTTCAAAAGCAAATGTTGTTAGAACTGGAATGGATATTAAACTTAACAAGACACTGAGTCAACGTTCAGTGGCTGAACTAGTCAAACTGATCAACTAACTTAAATATAATTTAAAGAATGTGCTTAAACAATAAAAATATCTTAAATAATTTTACCTATAACCTTCTATACATGCTAAAATTATACTCAATCACACTAACATTACAATAAAAATATTTATTGTCCATTACAAATCACAAAAATTATCAAGTATGTCTGATTAATTATCCAACTTATTAATCTTGTAAAGTTTATATGATTAATCAGAAGTTCAGAACCACCAATAAATCATCAAATATAGAACATTAAAGAAAAACCCATTGAAAAGTGGATTAAAACAAAAGGTAACATAATTTTGGGTATTGAAAAATTTAAAAATAATTTTAAAAAAAGGTTTTGATTGGTTTTCACTGTTTTTTACTCGTTCTTGACAAGATCACTTTTCCGATGGTTATGGTAGCTATATACTCCTCCGGTCCTTAATATAAGACCCATTTAACTAATTTGATTACATTAAGAAAGTTAGGTAAGTTAGTTAATTATAAGAAACGTGACACATTTTTTTCTAAAACATCATAATCATCTTTCTTAATACTCCATCTTCCTCTTCTTCTTGATTATGGTTGAGGGAGTATCCATAGAGGTAATTTAGAGAAAATTAATAAATATGAGAAATGGGTCTTATATTTAGAACTAAAATCAACTCAAGAATTGGGTTCTATATTAAAGACCGAAGGAGTATCAAGTTTGGACCATAGGCTGATTCCCAATTGAACCACCCGGTTAGTTCTAGTTGTGACAATCATGCTCATGACAAAATAAAATGGTTTCACAATCTATAAGGATAACATAAAAAATAAGTGAGAATAATAACAAACTGCTAAATTAACTCCTATATTTTGATAGGATAGGGAATAGATCTTTCAGGGAAGCATAGCGATGAATATTTAATTATTGTTTACCTTCTACCAGTGACGAATAATAAGGACAAAAATGACAGTGGAGAAGCTAGACTTGTAGAATTCAATAGTCCCCATGAAACATGTTTGATATTGGGGCCCATATCTTTAATTATGCTTGAAAGGGACACCAGAAATGTCGGAGAAACCAGACTTGTAGAATTCAATTTTGATTCCTTATGTTTTAATGATACTCTCTCGCGCCTACCTGCTTCTCTATATAAATTTCTTCTTCTTGTTTCCTCCTCACTACAAGGATATCCCTCCAACATAGAATCTACCATTAAAGCATCAAAGCAAGCTTTCTTTCTGCATAATATATATATTGCTCATTCACCATGGCACCCTGTCAGCTTTACACCCTAAAGTCGCCATTTTTTCTGAAGCAAATCTCAGATATTCCAAGAACCAACCCCAGAGGAAATCATTTCTCAAACTCTACTTCCATGAATAAAGCCATTTCTATTATTTCCATGCAGCAGAACATCACTCGTTCAAAATCAACATTCAATGTGAGGCAATTCTCTTTATCACTTTATCACTTTTAATTTTCTATGCAAACGCACATATTCCAACAGAGTGTAAAAAAAAATAATGTGATTCATTTATATCATCATTATTTCTGATATAGCTATCTAGCTGAATTTGATTCGAGCATTGTTGGGTCCCTTTAGGACTAACTCACTTTGTTGGGCTTAATTAAGAGTAGCTTTCTCATGTGTTTTCTGCATTTACACGGAGTTAAACTTGAGACCTTGTGCTTAAGCTGTCATGGCCTTCCACGGTGACCAACGCATGTTTGTTCATTTATATATCATCTTTAATTTATACTTGTGGGTATAATTGTTACTCATTTTCAGGATGACATTCATATCAGACATGCAAAACAATTGAAGAACGTTAAGAAAATCTTCTTTGAAAAAGCAAAAGAGAGATCAGTGGATGGTTTATATATGATTGATATGATTCAAAGGCTTGGGATTGAACACCACTTCGAAGAGGAGATTCAAGAAGCTGTTCGAAAACACTATCTGAAGCTTGGAACTCAGAGCTATTATGACACAGATCATAATCTTCAGCTCTCTGAAGTTGCTCTTCAATTTCGCTTGTTAAGACAACACCTTTATGATATAGATACGGGTAATTATAAACGCGCCTTTCCTTTAGATGCATGCACGTGATACATATTTATCACGCGAAGCTTTCGTTTCTGTGGCTAAATATATAATATTATAATCATTCTTTTTAAAAGTCACACATGTCAATTATTGGAATAGCAGTACTGTTCTTGAATCTTAAAAACTGAGTGGTTATTATTGAATCTTATTATGCAGGCGTGTTTGGAAACTTCATGGACAAGAAGGGAAGGCTGAGGCAGAAATTTTGGGGAGACACTGAAGGATTGATTGAACTGTTCGAAGCTTCACAGTTAAGTATAGAAGGAGAAGATGATCTTCATGAAGCTGGGAACTTTACATATCATCTTCTAAGTTCAAGATTCCATGATCATCATGAAGCTAATGTTATTGCAAATACTCTCAAGTACCCAATTCACAAAAGTTTGCCCAGGTTTACGCCCAGAAATTTCCATATTTCAAATTCCCAACTTAACAACGGATGGTTAATGCCTCTAGAGAACCTATCCCAAATCAATACACAGATTGCTAACTCCATCAACCTGAAGGAGATATATGCAGTGTCTAAGTGAGTTTTTTTATCTGATATAAAATACGATGACACTTCAATTAATATACAATTGATTATTAGCCTATTTATAAGAAACAAGTCATAGTTACTTTGTCGTACTGACAGAGTTTTATGCATTACACGCGCACACACATATATAGGTGGTGGGAAGACCTAGGATTAGCCAAGGACTTGAAGTTTGCAAGAGATGAGCCAATAAAGTGGTACATGTGGTCCATGGCGAGCCTCTCGGATCCTTTATTTTCAGAGGAAAGGATCGAACTCACAAAGCCCATATCTCTGGTATACATAATTGATGATATATTTGATGTTTATGGGAGCTTGGATGAACTCACTCTCTTTGTAGATGCTGTCAACAGGTAACTTTTTTTCAAATATTTATAATTAATAATTATCATAATAAATTTCTTTGGGAAAATTGGGGGGAAAACTATATTGGTGAGAATGAATTAAATCAAAGTGTCAATACTCTGTGTGAACAGAATTTGCAGAGTACATGTACTTCATGTGTATAAAAAATTTATCAGGTCCTTTTCATCAATAAAATTGTCAACGAGGGTCTTTTCCCCAATTTTCGTAGTTTCTTATTGGCCATAACACAAATAAATCTATGAATATTAATGCAGATGGGATTTGGGAGCAACGGAGCAATTGCCAGACTACATGAAAGCATGCTTCAAGGCTCTCTATGGTATTACCAATGAATTTGCCAATTGGGTCCGAAACAAACATGGATGGGACCCTATAAAAACGTTAATCAAATCGGTAATTATAATTTAAGTTCATGTTTCAGTTTATAAGGAAATTAAGATCTCTCTTTAAAATCATTGATTTATAAATGTTTTGGTAGTGGATAAGATTGTGCAATGCATTTTTGGAAGAAGCAAAATGGCTCAGTTCATCAGGGAAGTTACCAAATAGTGAGGAGTATTTAGAGAACGGCATTGTGAGCACAGGAGTGGATGTGTGCCTTGTCCACGCATTCTTCTTGTTAGGTCAGGGCTTTACCAATGAAACCTTGGCCCTCATGGATGGCTTCCCGGCTTTGATATCCTCCACATCCACAATTCTGAGGCTTTGTGATGACTTAGAAGGTGCAAAGGTACCGTGCGAGGTTCTATTAGAATTATATTGCATGACTGGCCACAGTTTTAACAATTAACCATCAAATTGATAAATCATGATTTGGTAAATCCATTAATTCAAATTTTGATTTAGTTTTCAAGACCTTGGCGACCAGTCGATCTAGATTGTAACTATCTGTAACCTTATACTTCTCTTAATACTCCCTCTAGTGTCTTAAATATATGAACTAAACAACTTATATGCAGAGATCAAGGGGACCAGTTAACTAAGTAATTTGTAAAAATGTTTGTTGCCTAAAATACTCTCTTTAATCATTTGCATTAAAATTACTTCTTGATAAAAACCTTCTGAGTATGTGCAATCAATCATGCTAGTATGCGAAAAACATATTATAAATTTAGGATGATAAGGTGAATTCAGGTCTTATATTTAAGCTAAAAATAAACCCCTCAACTAGCTCCTATGTTTAGAACTGAAGGAAGTATACGACCATGATGTTAAATTGGTACTTGGTTTACAACAAAATTCAAAAATATTTTCGTGTGAAGTAGAAAACTAGAATGCCATGATACGGTTATATTTAAGGAAATTTGTGTGCAAGTCCAATTTGAAGCTACGTGATTGTTTGACCTAATTTATCCACTTCACATTTGGACCACAAATTTGGAAGACCCCAATCCACAGGCCTCAATACAATGTCTTTTTCTTTGTACAGGACAATGATCAAGTTGTTAAAGATGGGTCCTATCTTGCCTGTTACATGAAGGACCACCCAGGAGTAACTGAGGAAACCGCAAGAGAACATATCAAACATAAGATCTCAGATGCATGGAAATGTCTCAACAAAGAATGCTTCACTCCAACAAATCCATTTCCCTCGTCTTTTGCAAAAGTTTGTCTGAATGCCGCTAGGATGGTGCCTATAATGTATAGTTATGATAACGGTAGCCCATCAAGGCTAGAGGAGCATGTAAAATCTCTGCTTTATGGTGATGGTATCGGAGAGATGATACAGCAGAAAGATCAGACCCTCGCATTGTGAAAACAATGGGGCATTAATTTTTATTATCAGACTAGTTGTGTTTAGTGAGTGTGTTCGTTGCGTAGTTGTATTTTTGTGTGTGTGTGTGTGTGTGTTGTGTATCTTCTCTTATAATGTGTCTAATTTTAGAGAGATGGATGAATAAGACTTGAGTGCAATGAGACCTGTTACCAAGTTTTTTCTCACTTTATCTAGATGGGGGTGGTTTCCGTGTGCTGCACAGAGTTTATAAATAGTATGGTTTATTATAGCTTTCATATGTGTATTGATTGGTTGTAAAGTCTATATGTTTGGAAATAGTTAAATTATGTTTACATGTGTTACACTAGTTTACATATATATGACAATACTTCTAATTATAAGGAATTAGGTCTGTTTGATACGAAGCACTGACAATGAAAAGTAAAAATTATGATTGAGAAAAGTTCTTCAAAAAAAAATATTTAATATGAGAAATTACTTACTACTTGGAATTGGATAAACCAATATGTAGGTGAGATTGAGGAATACTGAAGTTAACTTGCCCTTAATTGTCGCTTTGGGGTTACTCCAAAAATTAACCGAATTAATGCAATATAGTGCAAAACTCAGGTCGTTTCACTTTGAGGAGCCGAAAACGAAATTAAACCCTAGTAAATAAATGCAAATAACCTAAACTATAAAAAGGATTTTTGATTTTGAGGAATTGCTAACTAAATGCCTTAAATTAAATTGAAATTAAAATACTTTTTTTTTGTTATTTTTTTTATGTAAGAATAATTGAAATAAATGAAGATGAAAGATTTGAAAACGAAACACACGAATATCAATGATAAAAATCAATTCTCCAATTCAACAATGCAGGCAATCATCACTTTAAAAGATATGGGAGTTAAAACAATGAATTAAGAATTATAATTAAGCTTTTAATCCAACAATCGAACCACTTCGAGTTGTCACAAAATATTTTTCCTAAAATCCCAACTTACTAACTGCAACCAGAATAGTAAAATAGGATTAAGGATGTTAAAAACCAATGCTTAATTAGAACTCTTAAATCCAAAATAACAGAATTAAAGCAAGCAAGAAACAATATGATCCAAAATTCTAAACTACCTTAGAAAATTACAATATATTAACTTCAAAATCATTACAAATATCATAACTATAACATTATAATTGAAATCAAAGTTATAAACAGCCCAATGTCAAATGCTAAGCAATAATTCAGTCACAATAATCTCCAAATATAATTAGATTAACCAATAGAATTATCCCAACAATCAGAAAAACTATCCTAACACCTAGGAATTATTAAACAATAATTGAGTAAGAAATTAAAGCAACTAAAACTTCCTTTTGATGATCTAAGCTCCTGCCATTATTGTTGAATTGGAAGATTACGAAGTCTAGCCTCGGTTTGCCATCAAAAATGCTGCAATCAACGCTCTGTTACAGGCTTCCATGAAAGAGATGTGATGAAGTCGTCAGACCGAGAAGGAGAAGACGCTGATATACTCAAGCTAAATCCTTCACCCTGTTCGCACGGCCGTCACTGGTTCCGCGTTCAAGATCAGCCGAGAAGACGAAGGTGAAGTGGCCGATGATGATGATTCTCGTGTTCTCCCTCCCTGTTGCTCTGTTTTTTCCTTCTCAGCCGCCGTCCAACGTCCGCCTCTCTGTTTCGTCTCCAGCCGCCTCCCTTGTCTTCTCCGGATGAAGATGATATAATAATGGATATTAGGGGTGGAGCAAAACGCAGCGTTTTGCTCCACCCTTTCATTATTTTATTTTTTTCTTTTTTTTTAATTTATTTTTTTCTTTTCTTTTTTTTTTTTATTTTATTTTTATTTTCTTAATCTTCCAAAAACCTGCAAGCAAAAATTCAAAGATAAGGTAGCATTAATTGTCTTCAAAAATCAATTAGTCACAATTAAACGAAATATGATAATTTTGCCCCTATAAAAATAATAATTCAAAATAAAACATATTAAATCAATTAATCAATCAATTAAGTTAAAAGAGACTAATTAAGTTGACAAAACCCATATAAAAGATATCAAAATATATAAAAATAATTGAGTTTGTCAAATACCATGGGTAGAGATGGTATTTTCTAATCTCACTTATATGGGTTTGCCTAATCCTAAGTAACAAGCAATTTTTAGAAAAGTGCAAGAGACCAAAAACCCTGATCATTTAAGCAACATAATCTTTTATTATATTTTATCCAAATTTCTTCATTTTGACATTGTGAACAAGGTCACCCACGATTGGGAGGGCCAGGTTATGGTAAATAGGGAACATTGAGAACAAAGTACAAACAACGTTGGTTCTATGTCACATAAAAATAAGGTTAGTGACAATTTAATCTCATGAGACATGCAAGTTGAGAGACAGAAGAAAATGCTTAAAAGGAAGCAATTATAGTGAAATTCCAAAAATTTCTATACCATACTTCTTCCTGTCCTAAGTATCATGTAAAATTTATTTATGTTCTTGTTTTAATCTAAATTAAATATACGATTTTAACTCATTTTCTCTATCAAAAATTTATACATAACCAATTTAAATAATCTTTTTAATCTTCAAAAATCAGTTTTTTAGCTTCTATATTTAGAATCGAATAGAATATTTTATAATTAGAAGGTCATATTAGAATCTAATGTGCTAATCAAAAGTTATGCCATTATTAATGGTCCTTCCCAAAGAACATTGTTGGCCGTGCATGTGTTCCTTTCACTGGATGAAGGATGATAAAAAGAAAAAAAACTAAAATAAATATTATGATGCTGATAATAGTTGATAGTTTTGTTATTGATTTCAAGGGGAAAAAATATTTGAAATAGGATTTGGGTGAAAGAGAAGCAAACTTTAATGAATGGAGAAGAAGATATAGAGAACAAACTCAATTCCTTTTCCTTCTCGATTCAATAATTATCTCATCTCTCAAACATATCTTAAATATACTTTCAACTTAATTAACAAAAGAAAAGAAATAAAGTCAATATATTATATAATGTCCGGTTGAAATTTTGACTTTCGTAAATAAATGATGCTCTTTCTCTGATTTTAAATGCAGGGTCTATAAATAACTTATAGATATTAATAAAATTAGTTAAGTTAATTATTTATAAGAAACATGTGTTGAATTTTTAAAAATATACCCGTTTAATCTTTTCCACTGAAAATTCTCAATGAGTACAATTATTAAGAATAAGTTATATTCTGGTCAAAAAAATAAGAATAAGTCATAAAACAAATTAGCAATGCAAGAGATAGTGAATTGAAATCTTGCATTAGAAACGATTTTCTCCTCTTTTCTTCCCATCCTTTTCCCCTCCTAATTTCTACCTACAAGATCAATATCTGAACAGTGTAGATTTGAATTCAATTATTCATTTTTTATAATTTAACATGTTGATAATAGTTTTATATAAAAAAAAATCAAATTTAAACTGCACAAATGTTGATCTAATGGTTCGAACAGCGAAAGAGGATGAGAAGGAAAGCAAAAAGACCCTTTATCCTCTATCATCATAAAATAAAATAAAACCAAAAAATTGCATCAACGAAAAAATCTATTAACCAGAAATATCAAACTAATAATGATAAAGTGTTGATAAAAATACCACCAGAAATTTTGACTGGCCAATTAGAGATATCTATAGTAAATTTCATGTCAAATAGTTCATGATGAGTCATGTTTCACGGAGGGTTGGAACCAGAATTCCATGTGGTTGTTCCTTTCAACGCTATTGTTGGAAACAAGGTGGTCCCTTTCTTTTTGTGGTATATAGTCCAAGCGGTCGCTTTCCAATGTACGTAACACGGCACGGGTCTATACAGTCAATTGCTTCGGAATGTACAGTCAATTGCTTCGGAATGTACGTGTTGTCCTCATTAGGAGAATATAAAAACTAGTTTAAAAAATTGTTTTAATCCTAAACATATATAACATCTTAATCTTGTCCCCTTTTTACGTTTTTTTTTTCTTTTCAAATTCCTCATATAAAAGGATTTTTGCATCGCAAAGTTGAATAGCCATCATATTCAACTTGCTGGTGAATCATTTAGTTGGAGAATTTCTCCAACTTTTTCCCTCCTTTTCTCATTATTCTTGAGGAGAATTACCATAAGGTTAAAAAGAATTAAATTTTCAAAAAGTTCAACATAAATCAGTTATCATTTTATATAGTGAAACTTGTCATTGCATACTTTTCGATTATCAACGGATTTTAAGATAATTAAATCCCTTTCTTGCGACTTGATTGCAATTTCCCCTTATTTTTAAGTATTATTATCTCGCATCTTAGATATATAAGCCAATTGAAATCTTAAAAGTGGAACCCTGTCAAAGAGATAACCAATGAGCCGAAAAGAACAACCCAAGCCCAATAAAAAGAGGGGGAACTGGCTCATAAAGCGAACCCAATGAACCAGTATCTAAAAATTAAGGCCTCAATAGAACATGAGGGCCCCAGCAATAAGAACCAGCCCATGGAGACCTCAAGCGGACACAACGTGGCTGCCACAAGTATCCCAGCGCATGGCTGCTACAAATATCATCATCTTTATCGATTTCCAACCTCTTTCCACGATTTCTTCCATGGCAGCTACCTTCCTGCTGCAATTTGGAGCTACAAGTATGGTTCTGCGTGGCTGAGCACTTGACTTCTTGGGGATGGAGCAAAATGGGCTTGGATTCTAGACCTTAATGAGGAGTTATTCTGGCTTTATTCATATTTTCCTTATGTATTTTGATTTCCTAGCCATAGGTTTATCATTTATTGTGTTAGGGTTGAGTTCCTTTTATTGGTTGACTTCATTAATTAGCATCTTTTGATTGATTTGTGCAGATTGGATGCTTGAAGTATATATGTTAATGTATGCTTCCCTATTTGAGTTCATTGATGATTATGTTACTGGCATGTTCATATGCTTAAGTAATGATGTGATTATTGTGAGCTTGAATTGGATTTATGTTGTGCGTGGCCAAGCACATCAATCAACCTAGCTGAAGGAGCCATTTACATTTTATTAATCCAAATTGCATTCCATTAACTCCAATATCATTTAACAAACTAGGATAGCCCAAATCCCATTCTCGAGATTTCATTGATTGCATTTCCTAACTAGATCCAATCCATTTCCATTTCATCCCCTCTCTATAAACAAAAGACAAAAAAGTAGTATTAGGATTTTAATATCGTTTTTCTATAATCAAGCCAAACCTCATTTCATTCATGTTTTTAACACTTAGTTAATTAGGATTTAGATAACGGCTTCTTCAATCCCTTGTATTTCAGTTACTATATTTTTTACGGATCCCAAGAAAGAGACAGACAAAGAGAAGCAGAGAACAAAGTTCTTTTAAGTTCTTTGCTTCTCTATGTTTGTCTCCTTTTTCTTTGATCCAGTCTTTCCTTTTTCTTATTTTATTAAATAATCTTATGTGGAGCCGAGTTGGAAATAATTTTAGAAAAGTTATTAATAATTTTTACCACATAGAATATCTTAAGGATGGTAATATAAAAGAATAAAAATGTGAGAAACTAAGTCGTAATTGTGTCAAAAGTTTAGAAACTGAGTCCTATCAAGTTATAAATTGAAGAACTGAGTTATAAATAATTTTATAAAACCAAAATATTAACTTTTCCTTAAAATTTTGAACTTGGGCTTTCTCTTCTTAAGGTACTAGAATTTATACACTTTTGCAAGTTTGGGAAAAACATATTAAAATGCTTTTTTTAAACCAATGGAAGGGGTTAGGCTCTGATAATAAAACGAACCAACGTCCAAATCTCTATTGGGAAAGGCATCCACATTTAATACCTAACAGTGTTTCTAATAAGATTGTCTTTAACAAAAAAATACCTATACATAGCCCGAAAAAATAAAATGTTTTTTTTTACAGTTAATCTTTTAGTTGACAGTCCCTTAAGTTTGTGGTTAATATGTAATAAGTCTGAGTGTTTATTTTGTAATTAGGGTTTGTCATTTGCGTCTTAATTGTATTTTGTTTGATTTAAATCTCTTTTTAGTTTTTGATTTTCTAGAACTTGTTTGTAAATAGATAAGGGAAAATTAATTTGCAGGTCCTCCTTATACTTTTGTTTTTTTTCTTTCACTTTTTATTAAATCCTTTAACTTCCTACCTTCAGATTTGTTAGTCCTTGCTGCTAAATAAACATTAACACTGTTAATGATTTCCCTTAGAATGACCAAAAAAACATCTTGTCCTTCCACCATAACGCCATATCTAAGCAACCGCTCATCTCTCCTTCCCTCATGCCACTCCAGATTATAGAGAGTTGCGTCATGCATTATGCGAAGAAATACATTCCAAGTGCTTTAACGTCAAGTCGAAGGCATTTGATGTCGAGCTTGAAGAAGCTACACTAGATGATCTTTTCATACCGAGCTATTCGTACCTTAATGAAACACTCTATGAGATAAATTGTGTAGAGAGAATTCTGACTCACTTCTTGCTGATATAAAAGAAAGAAACACCACTACACTAGATGGTGATGATTAGGGGTGTGCATGAACTAGAGTAGACCAGGTTTGTTATCAAGTTGAAGTCAGGTCCAATAAAAACCTCTGGTTGAAAAAGACAGCAGGAGGTCTGATCCAATCCAATACTCAACCTTAAATCGGGTTGGCCTGGATTTAGTCTACTAGACTGCCTAGACTAGTCTAAGAAGTCTAGGACCTCAATTCAATTTTTTTTTTAAAGTTTTTTTCTTCAATGGGAGGTAAGAATACAATTTACTATATAAAATTTTGCACGTTTTTATCAAAACTTCATCAAATTTGATTACTCCCTTTCAATTTCTCAATCATGTTTCATTTATTAATCCTAATCAATATAGATCATATATTGAAGAAAATATATACATATGCTCATCACTTAGGAAGTTAATAGATAAATCTTTATTATTTGAATTGACAAAAGAAAAACTCCTATAAAAGAATTAAAACAAATTAAAATTATATGAATAATACTTAAAAATTAAAAATAAAAAGGGAAAATGGCAAACAAAGACGCCTCAATATATGAAATTATGATTTGGGACTCTCAACTTGAAAAATGGCAAATAAAGACCCGGTCCCATATTACAAATATGAAATCTTGGTAAAATGTCTGAAATGCCCCTCGGGCAAGTGACAAGTTGACTATGGAAAATGACAAATTCGCTTTAGCAAATGACAATTTTAGTAAACCAAATCATACCTTGGCTAAGGGTATGCAAAATGACAAGTTGACTATGAAAAATGACAAATTCATTTTAGCGAATGACAACTTCAGTAGACCAAACCACAACTTGGCTTAGAAGCATTTCGAACATTTCACCAAGATTTCATATTTGCAATATGGGACCGGGTCTTTATTTGCCATTTTTCAAATTGAGGCTCGCAAATCGTAATTTCACATATTGGGGGGTCTTTATTTACTATTTTTCCAAATAAAAAAGCAAGCCAGACTGGACCAGACCAAATGATCTAAGGGGTCAATCCCTAGTCCAGTCCACTGATGGGATTAGTCAAGTCCAATCTTGCTTCAGGCCAATTTTTTATGGATAGGACTGGACCAAGTTTGCTCCGGTTGAACTGGACCACAGTGTATTTGCACGGCCCTAGTGGCAACGATGTCACTATGATGCTGACGTTAATGATTGTTGGGATGCGTCTAAAAATAAAGAATGATAATGAATACTAGCAAGATGGTTAAGATGGTAAGCGGTTTCACTTACGTAAGTAGGAGAATACAAGTTTAATCTCGGAAAGCGCAATTATTTGGAGGGTTTTAATTTTAATGTTCCTAACCCTATAGAAATTCTGAGTTATAGCAAGAAAAAAAAAAAGAGAATGATAATGAATAATATGAGGCTGTTAAACCTTGCTTGCAACAAAATTTCATACGGTGCAAACAACATTTTAATAATATATGAGAAGTGCCTTTGTTTTTCGGTAGTGAAACAGGGTAGCCCATTCTTCACTTGTTATTTATCATTCATATACCCTCCGCATATATATAGTTGTTTCAATTTCTTTCTCAACGTGACCATCCTAGAGATAATAAACTTTGATGACATATATTGAATTAAAATCATATCCCGTGTTGCTTTGTACGTCTTACATCTATGGAGTTCAGAGGTGCCTTTTCATTTCATCATTCTTCAAGTGTATTCCTTACTCTAAGCTCTTCCAAGTTTCTAGACCATCATTTTTTTTTTTATCTTATTCTGACAGGGGTGAACTGCATGGCTAAGGAAATCGTGACCATGGGGATGGCTGAAGAGAATCCCAGTGAGTTTGCAAGAAGCTGGGCTTCTGGTGGAGGGGAAGAGGTGATGATGTTTCAGAGGTGGCTAGCGGAAATTATTAACGATGTTGATGCTTATTTAACAGAGTTAACTCTCATGGACTAACAGATTTAACGGCATCAAGTTTAAGGATCCAATAAAAAATTTACCAAAAAGAAAAAAACAAGTAGAAGGACTTGATTCAAAATGAAAGTAAACTAAAGTAATCAAACTGTTGGCAAACAAATAATAATAATAAGGTAATCGAGCTCCGAGAATGAGAAGAAAATTCGTAGACCAAATTGCAAATATTCATTATACTCTTAAAAAATGGCACGATTGCCGTCTGGGGAGAGAGGTTTATAGTTTCATTTTAATATTTTTTTGTGGGGTTGAAAATATTATACATAGAAATGGAGAGCTATAATTAATTTTAACATTTTTTCCCAGATCAAGTTAAAACTAAATTGAAATAATTTTTTTCTGGAAACAACACCCAAAAAAAATGCAGAAATAAAAGAAAACCACGAAAGATTCATTTCTGCATGAAATTATCAGTTTACTCCTCCGGTTCTAGATATAAGACCCTTATATTAGTATATATAAGGTCTTATATCTAGGACCGGAGGAGTATATAAAGTCTTATATCTAGGACAGGAGAAGTATTATTTTTTCCATTTTATTTAGTTTCTCACCATGAGAACATCACCAAGCTCTACTTAGAAAGTTTAAAACCCCCTGTTCAGAAATTTTATAGCTTCAGTCATTCTCTTGATAAAGAATCCAGTGATTCATTCACTTTCACATGTTTAGTAAGTCATCTTACCCAATGAAGCAGTTGGACTGTTCAAAACGCAGAGAACACACCATGCAATATACAAATCAGTTTGAATTATGATATCATATATAAACTAGGTAATAGGTAAATATTACTTAACTAGTTTGAGTATATTAAAAAAATTAGTTGAGTTAATTATTTGTAATAAATATATGTTGATGTTCCTAAAGTACTTTTTTCATCATAACTATTCTTATATGGCAACTCCTTGACATGTATAAACAAAAAGAATACTTTAGACTTTTAGAGAATAAATTACAAATTTAAGAGATAAGGTAAATTAATATCTTATATGTAAAACTAAAATTAATCTCCAACTAATTTTTATATTAAGCACCAGAACTAGTGTATATATATACATAATCCGGATGTCTCCAATAATACAAAGCATTTAAAATATATGTTGCACTATTCATGCCATATGATAGTACGATATGTTGTAGATTTTATTCCATATGCATTGATATAATGATCTCTTGATTGATGATTTACAATAATGTGTTCAAATGGGTCACCCATATATCTTAAGCACTTCAATTTCTCCCTCATCAAGCCATTCCCAGAAATAAACATAATAGGTACTCCTCCGGTCTTAATTATAAGACCCAATTGACTTATTTGAAGAGATTAAGGAAGTAAGTTAAGTTGGTTATTTATAATAAATAAGTGTTGTTATTCCTAAAATATCCTTACTAATTAAATATATTGGCTAAAACTATCATTATTAGAAGGATTATCTTAGAAAAAAATACATAAATATAAGAGAGAAAATGAATTGGGTCTTATAATTAGGACCAAATAAAAAGTCAAATTGGGTCTTATAATAAGGACCGGAGGAGTAACTGTTTTTTGTATGATTACCAATAATCCATTACTATCACATCAAATTCAACTATTTTCAGGACCGAAGAGAGTTTAACTCTTTCAACGTGGTTTTTCCATTGCTTCAGGATATCCAATCACTTTCACTTGACCAAACCACCATCGTATCAACATAATATTTAATTAGCTTGAACTGTTATTTCCTTGTCTGTGTTGAGTCAATGCCTCTTAGATGCTAATCTTGTAAAAGCAGAGTTGAATAACTTATGTTGACAAATCCGGTAGGTTTGGTTTATCTTCTCTAAGAACGTTCATTATTCAATATTGTTCAGTCTACCACCGGATGTAATTGAACCCCTTTAACATTCAATGAAAAGTACATTTTTGTTCAAATTACAAATTAGAGATAATGGGAAACTAAATTGCAATTAGGCATACAAGATCATACAAAAAAACAAGTAAACTGCATATCCCATTTTCAAGCAATCAATTACTTGAGCTCAGAATGCCCCATCAAAACCGTTTACAGGTTATGGCTAAGATTATGACAGAGGATAAAGTACAAAAACAATTAGGCACAATAAGAAAGAACACATGCCACTTTACTTATCTGCCTTCAAATTTAGCTTGTAGCGACGATAGCCATTCGTTTCCCCAAGTTGCACAATCTCTTTTGCCTCTGTAATCATAGACTGCTTCACCAAACTATCCACAACAAGCTGCAGAATTGATGGGTCAACAAGACACCGTATATTGAATATGTCTTTGCACAATTCAAAAGCAGTTGTCAAATCACCCTTCTCACATAAGAATGGAAGAAGAGTCACATAAGTTATCTTGTTAGGGTCATGCTCAGAATGTGATATCTCAGCGTACCACTTTTTAGCTTCGCACAAATCATCCGCGTCAACAAAACCTTTAATCAAAGCATTGAAGCTAAACATATCAGGCTTGATAGCCTCATTCTTCATTTTATCAAACAACTCAGCGGCATCTTTAGTTTTCTTCTCCATAGCCAATCCCCTTAACCTAGCATTGTAGGTCCTGATATTAGGAGCAACATTTTTCTCACTCATTTGACTCCATAATTTCTCCCCATCTAGAAAACGATCATTCCTATACAACCAATCAAGAAGCGTATTGTATGTGATCAAATCCGGGTCTATTCCCTTGTTTCCCATCTCCTCAAGCAATGAAATAGCCCAATCAGGATTACCCATCTCACAGTACGCCTTAATAACAGTATTATAAGACACCAAATTGGGTTCAATAGACAGCTTCGAGGTTACCTTCTTAAAAACGAAATCCACCATATCAAACTTTTTAGAGTGTAAATACGCAGCCAAAAGAGCATTCAAAGAAAGCACGGTGCGCGTACAATTTCTTTCAGGCAATTCGTCAAACATCTTATGTGCATTCTCACACAAACCAGCACTGCCATACAGAGTAATCAGACGGGCCGAGAAGCCTTCTCTTTCGATGTCACTGTACTTCTTTTGTTCTTCGAGGATCTCTTCGACCCATTTGAAGCGTTTGGCGACGGCAAGGCGACGAACAGTGTCTTCGTATATGCCACTTTTGGTGCGGAAACGAGAATATTCGGATGCTTTCTTGAATTTGTCGACGAGGCGCTTGAGGTCGCGTTCCTTGTAGAGGTCTTCGGATATTGACTTGATGGAGACAGAGGATTGAAGTGAGGTAGAGAAGGTGCGATGAAGAATGCGATGGAGGAAGGACATTGTGTTCACTCCTGAGAGACGAAAAGGCAGGCGAAAGGGAAACAGATAATTTCGAATAGCACTATAGCAGGGGGTCGGAGGTTAGAGAGGTTTTGTGGCATCTAGGGTTTTATCATTTATTAATTTAAATTTTAAATTCTAAGTACCTCCCACTTTTTAGTTTTTACCATGGGGTTTTGTCTAAACTCACTCAAAAAAAAATTTATTAATTATATTTTTCATGGTTATTCTTATTAAAGTTTACAATTTATTTTTTCAATTCTCAAGATATAATTCGTTGTTTTAAAATTGGTAAATTTGAAAATTTTTTATTTCAAAACAAATTTAATGACTTTACTATTTTTTAATTATAATAAGCTAATTAGAATATGCTTATAGTAAAAAAGAAAGGAAATACTTGCATTTAGTTAGGTTTCTTAAACATTTAATCAAGCATTTAATCTTTGACAGAAGATTTTTCAAAAAGTATATAATACGAGGAAATTAGTTATTATTTATCACTACTGAATATGCTCAACCAAAGATAAGGACAGGAAGTGTAACTCTAAATAACAAGTTTTTATTATTCAAATCTCTTATGCAAGGCAGCATTATAAAAACAAACCCTCATCTCTATAGGTTTTTAATGAAAGAGACATTAAAATTATTTCATAAAATTTTAAAATCTATTTAAATCATGTGACTTGATTAAGGCTTTGATAAATTTAATAATTTAAATAAACATTTGCGTTATTTAAGCCTTTTTTTTAAGAGATTTTTCTTCTCATTTTATCTAAAATCTTGCCTTTATATTTTTTTCCAATTAACATGACGTAAAAATAATGCACAATTATGGCAAAAAATACATAATTATTGAGAATTTATAATTCTAGAAAATATTAATTATAATCCTAATATCATTTTCCATGTTTTTACTGAGAATTTATTTTTTGACTTAACAATTATACCTTGCGTTTTAATATAATATTTTAAAAAAATATTTTTATTATTTTGTTAACTTTTTGGGATTGGGCCTAAGCCATTCTTTGTATGAGTCAGCCTTGAAAAGCTCCTGAGTAACAAAGCGAAAAGATGAAAGCCCAAAGACCAAGTTTGAGCTGATTGCAATTTTATTTTATCCAGTCTCTATACGCCCCTGATCCATTGCGTGAAAACACGCGTTTTTTATACGCTCCTAAGCATGTCTTTCTATAATAATAATAATAAATAGAGGCATGCGTTATTCTAAGGGGAGAATTCCGCACACAAAAAAAAAGTCTAAAATTACTAAATTCTAAATAAAATTATTTTTATAAAAATGCATTATTATTTGTAAGTTTAGTATCATCAAAACCTATTAAAGTATTTGTTTGCTAATGGATGTTATTCCTCCTTTTCCTTTTGATTTTTTGCCAATGTGATCTCCCCCCCCCCCTCAAATAATCATATTTGACAGTATGATTTTATGCATACACCCAATATAAATTATTAGGGTATTAATATGGGAAAATTGCAATTAAGTCTCACCCAAAGAAGTTAAATACAAAAAGGTTCTTTGAAATCATGAAATTATTCTGAAATCCCAGGGAATTTTTTTGCAATAAATTTTATTTGTTTAATTATCAAATTACCTTTCTTTTTTAAAAAAAAAAATTTGCATTGACAACTGAAAGAACAGTGACTGACAACTTAGGGTGTAAGGATTGACAACTATAGCAGTTGGTTTGACAACTTAGGATGTGATATACTGAGAAAATGTGTTGTCAAACCAGCTGCTATAGTTGTCAATCCTTGCACCCTAAGTTGTCAATCATTGCTCTTTCAGTTGTCAAGGGAAAGTTAAAAAAAAAAAGTAATTTGGTAATTAAATAAATAAAATTTATTACAAAAAGGTTCTTTGAGACTTCAGAATAATTTTATGATTTCAAGAGACCTTTTTGTATTTAATTCCTTTCGGTGGGTCATAATTGCAATTATTCCTATTAATATTCCAATCAATGAACACTATTATGCATTTAATTTTCAGTTATTGTCTCTCTTGTAATAATTTGACCACTTCAATGACCTTGAAAATATTCATTTAATTTTTTTAAACTTGGTTTTTAATTTGTGGCATTAAAAATATTTATTGGTTGCTAAATCCGAGCCACCCATGTTTAAAGAACCGGCAAGATTTTAACTGAAGTTCATAGGAGGGATGTCCTTTTCTCTGGCAGTACCCTTCTGCCAAATCAAACGCCATATCTTCATCGTCTATATGTTGTCCCCTATATATGTCCTTTCCCTACTTCCTTTTGCTTGGCCTTTATATATTCGCATAATCATTGCATATCCCTATGTCCTGACCACGGACGTGAAAATATTACATTTCTGCCTGCATACTTTTAGATTTGGATTAAAAATTTATTTTCATAATTGAATCGGATTGGATCAGAATTAAGCCGCAATCGAACTTAAACTCAAAAATAAACAGAGGGAAGGAGGGGTTTTATGCCCAATTCTCAAGTACTAGACAATTTTTTTTTCATTTGGTATGCTTTTTTTCTTTAAAAAAAGGACATTTGGATTTAAGAAAATAATGAAAAAGCTGAAAATTATTAAATACCAAATAAAAAATATCAACAAAAATTTGTTGTTATTTCTCAGTTCAGTATTGTCAACACCAAATAAAGTATTGTTATTAAACCTGATTTGAGATTTAGTAATTTTTAATTTCTTTTTTTATCATTTTTCTTTGGATTTATGCACCACATCCTAACTTTTGGATGTGAATTTTTCTCCTTTTTAAGCATAAAAATGAGGTATGTTAAATAAATATGGATAATGTAAATTTATTTTTTTATAAGAAATACAAAATTAAGAGATTATAAACTTTTAATCATTATGTACGATATGTGATGGACTAACCCAATTAGCTCTATTTGATATTTTCTTTTAATGCTTCAAATATTTCAGCCCAATGCATGCTAGTGATTTTAAAAGAAAAAATGAGTTAAAATAATCAATACAAGTATGATTATAAATAATCTGATTTATTTTGGGCTCTGTAATAATAAGCTGAATCTATTCACGTTTTAAAAATGGAAAATAAAAAATCAAAAAGGAGAGAGACTTTTCTGCTTCTCTAACAACCTCACACATTTGTACTATTGCAGTCAACACGAGACCAACTGCCAAAGTACTCAAACGGAATCAAACCAAAAATGCAGAATAAAGTTTGTCTCTTTTTTTTTTTTGGGCCCTGAAGTTTATTTCTTTTTTTTGTATATATAAAAAAAAGTTTGTTTATTCCATTGTCTATATTAAAAATGGTTTATTTATACTTGCAAAAAGATTGATTTTCTCTGTATTATTATTTTACAAATAGCTTTGTCTCATTTTTTGGGTAGACTTAGAGTATTTTCAAGTTATTTAGACTTAAAACTAATTTTTGTTGGGTTAGGAGTGTTAAAATTAAAATTTTTTCAACAAGTGTGCTTCTTGATATTGTAACTTGTATTCTCCTTAATAATTATACTAAAGGAGCTCACATCAATTGGACTTAAGTAATTTTGGAATTTAACCTAATATTTTCTCCTATCCCTATTACAAGCACATCCCACATGTTTAAAGTGTTAATTTTTTTTTAAAACCTAGTGTCACTAACTAACCACAAAATTTTTGAAACTCCCCTAACCAATGACTTTTATTTAGTGTAATTTTGAAGTTCAATAAAGGATAACTAATTCTTATTAATTTTCTTAATTTACACAAAGTAGTCAATTGGAATTGGAACTTATAAAAGAGACCTGAAAAAAGTAATACCTAATCTCAAGGGAAAAAAACAAGTACTAACATCTAACTAGAGATTTTTTTCCCCGTGCATCGATTAAAATATTTGATTAAATTTTAAATGATAATAAATTGTATTATCTAAGATAGATTAAAATTATATTCACTTTTTATAGAAGTGTAATTTTTTTATTCATTCAAATAAGATTTGAATTAGAGATTTGAAAATTAAGAAGACTATATAAAAATTTAAAATTATTTATTTATTTCTCTATCTAAGCCCCCAATGGACATACTATTTAATTATGATGATTCATATTTAATTCAATATATTCAAATCCTAATTAAGATATCATTCAAACTCAAAATTAATTATTAATTCCTTCATTTGACCCTCAAATTGAAATCCCATTTAATAATGATACTCCTCATTTAATTCAATATACATAAATCCTAATCAAAATATTATTCAAATCTCATCAATTAAATATATTCGGATGTCTTAATGTTATACCCAATTTGTTTTTAAAACGAACTGGGTATTACGAGTTTTCAAGAATATAATTGATTGATTGATTGATATGAAAGTTCGAATTTGCATTAAGAAAAGTATTTACAGTTTGATTATAACATAATAGAATTTCCTTCTATAACCTATAAGAAGAAATATATGGACGGTAAAAAAATCTTATAACAGAATAACCATATTTATAACAGAAGTTGATTTTGTTATGAAAGATTCCAGCATGTTGCAACCACACCAGAATGCCCACTCTGGACTCTCTCTCTCATAACAAACACACACAGTCTCTCTCTCTCTCTCTCTCTCTCTCTCTGACATGATGCTTTTGTGAGAAGTACTTATATACCTCGCAATCATTCTTCAATTTACAAGTTTTCTTTCTTCTTCCCTCCTCCCTTGCCTTCTGCTCAAACCCATTTTCTGCAAATATATGGATTATGCAGAAGAGAATGGGTTCTGTGTTACTTTTGATGATTTCTGTGATGTTAATGATAATAACAACAACAATGGAGGCAGCATCAGAAGAAGCATGATCAGGAAGAGAAAATATGGTGACAGTATTAATAATGAAGATGAAGAAGAAGAAAATGGAGATGTCAAAATATACAAATCCAAGAACCTCAGGACTGAGAGGAAGAGGAGAGAGAAGCTCAGTAGTAGGCTCTTGATGCTGCGATCTTTAGTCCCAAACATCACAAATGCAATACCCAAAACCCTAATTCTTTCTTCTCTGTAACAATTTTTCATTTCTGGGTGTAGTTTCTGATGGTTCATTCTGATGATTTTCCTTTTTTTTGTTTCAGATGACCAGAGCCTGCATAATTGATGATGCCATCACTTACATCAATAAAATGCAAACCCAGGTGGAGAGTCTCACTCAGGAACTTCAAGAAATAGAGGCGAAGGCAAATTCTCAGCTGCCAAAAGCCTTAGATCAGCCGAAGACAAAGAAAAGAGATGAACCAGAGGAGGAAGAAGAAGAGGAGGAGGAGATGAAGAAATGTGGGATTCAGGTTATTAATCTGCAGAATTCCAAGATCTGATTATGTGAAAGTTCATTGAATCAATTTGCTTTTTTGGTGAAATGATTCAGTGATTTTGGTGTGTAGGAACAAGTGAAAGTGGCTGAAATTGAAGTGAATAAGCTGTGGATGAAGATCATCATCGAGAAGAAAAGAGGAAGAATCATGAAACTGATTGAAGCCATGAATTCCTTTGGCATTGGTCTCTTAGACACCAATGTCACCACCACAAAAGGAGCATTCCTCATCACAACCTCCATTCAGGTCTTAATTACTCTCATTTTCACATCTCTCTCTCTCTCTCTCTATATAAATATATATATGTATATATCAGAAACTGATTTATGTCAGATGATCTTTCAGGGGAAGAATGGTGAAAGGCTTGCAGCACAAGAAACCCAGGAGTTGATGCTTGATATTGTTAGAGCTATATAGATATCTCAGTTAGTTTCTCATGAAATTTGAAGAGTTTTGATTGATTTTTTATCTCAGTTAGAATTTGAGAGGAATAGTAGTATACATCAGTTTTGAATGAGACAGAAATTTATAGTAAGAAAATATAAGATTCCATCAGATCATAAATATATATATATATATATATAGCAGTATGCATAACAGTACATTCTTTTCCATCATATTATACATACATATATATATACACACACACAAACACAGAGAGAGAGAGAGAATGGAGAAAACAGAGTAAAAAGGAGGTAACATTCATTGAAGATGAGCTGAAAAACAACAAACAAAATTGCAGGAAGATTTTTGCTTTCCTCTCAAACTGTTTCTGTAAACACTCACAACTCTAATTAGGTGTATATCCACTTTACTCTATGAAATTATTATTAAAGAAACCAGAAAAAAGAGGAAGAAAACAAGTAATCTTTTGAAATGAGCAGCCAAACTTTCATCTCTGATCTTGAAATCCAATGCTCTTTCTTCCGAAGGAAATACCTCCTGCATGTCACATTCAAGAACAAAATTTCAGAAATATAATTCAGAGCAATTGCAGAATGAGAGCAAACAAAAGGAAAGTAACAGCTTAGCCTCTGTTTGGCAGCTAGGAAAATTAGAAGGAAAGTGCCTAACCAAAATCCCAGAACTGAAAACGTAGCTCACTAGCCTAAAAATTCAAAAGAAGCACGGAGAAGGAAAAAGTAAGCCAGTAGCTTAGCCACTGTTTGGCAACCAGGGAAAATCAGGGATGAGAATGAAAATCTCTAACCAAAACCCAGAACTTAGCTCACTGGCTTAAAAATTCAAAACAAACACTGAGAAGGAAAAAGTAACCCAGTAACTTAGCTAGTGTTTGGCAGCCAGGAAAATGCTCAAGTCCAACGCAAAACCAGAAAGGAAAACCTTACTAAGTAGCTTAAAAGTTCAAAATAAACAGAGAGAAGGAAGGATTTGTACCTTGAGATCTGCAAATGGGGGGATCTTCAAAGAGGGAGAAAGAGAATTGTTTATGAGCAAGGCCAATATCAAAGAGAATGAGACCAGAAGAAGGATCACTGACGATAATATCCTTCACAGGAAGCCATAAGAAAAGTTCTTCCTGTGACAGACCTTGCAAACCCTTAAGCTGTCCGAAGCTGAGATTGGCTCTCACTACACTTTCAAAGAACACTCTGTTCTCAAATTTGGCCATGCATGGACGATCCAGATGAACTTCTAAACGCCCCGTTTCGTCGAAATTGTAGGACTTTACACTTTCTGGGAAAAGCCCAGATGGTAGGCCATAGCTGCGAAGAAGGTCGTGCATTGATGAATAAGAAGAAGAAGAAGAAGAAGAAGAAATTGTGATAGGAAGAAGAAGAAGAAGTAAGAAGGTGAGAAATAAAGATCTGGGTTTTGCAGGCATTGTGAAGGAGAAGAAGGGGTTGATGAGAGAGAGAGAGAGAGAGAGAGATAGGAAAGTGGGAGGTGATTGAGGTTTAAAGTGAGGTTTTTGATTGGCTTTATGGTTTGAAGTTTGACTACTGTGTATGCGTTATGGAACTCAAAAAGTGCGAAACAGAGAGGATTGCTGGCAACATTTCAAGGTTCTGGGCTGGCATGAAGCTCTGCGAAATGACCAAACCACCCTTGCATGTTGGGGAATTACAAGCAAGAATTAAGCTTAATATTAAAGTAAAACTGAGTGTTTATATAAAGTTTGAGTTAAAATAATGAAGTTATAAATTTCATAAATCATGAAGAATAAAATTTATTATTATTAGTGCTTTTATATCATATATATTTATATTGATAAAAATATCAATTTCCTTTGATATAAGTGAATTATTACTATTACTATACATTTAAAATTTTAAAAAGGAAATAAATACATGTATAGATTTAAAAAAAAAAACCCTTTCTTTATATTCAACTTTTTAATATGCCACTATTTGTAGTTACTAATTTATTTTTTTCCTGAGTACTTTCTTTTTTTTTCTTGAGTGTCTGATTTATATTCATTATTTTTAAATATCTCATTTTGATCAAATGGCGTACGGCATTATTAAGTAAGGAAAGAATCTAACCGTAGAATAAGACAAAGCAATTTGAATATTTAAAGTTGGGGAAAAAGGTAAACTACTCGTCGTATTTTAAATTTAAATGAATTAATTAATTATGGAATTGGAAAACAACTTTGGCTTTACGATTTGTGATTATGATTTTATTTTAAGAAACAAAGATTTGAATGGGTTTGATATTGTCTTTTGGCGCTTTGGCCTTAAGCTGCATCACTATGATTGCGCTGCTTTTATGCTTCTTTCCAACATGAAAACCTAGACGTATTTGATGCTGTGTCCAGATTTCTAGACACCAATTATTCTTTGACTTATTTAGGTGAATTAGTTTTTGAAGATTGACAAACAATTTCACATCTCAGATAGCATCTATAAAAATATTTTTACACACCAATTATTATTCTCATTTTATTTGTTATAATACTTTTTTCTTCGGTTCTTAATTAACTACCCCATGATGAGCATTTAAAAATTTAGTTAAATTAATTTTGTTCTTCAATTTTTGTCCAAAATTTTAACAAGTTTTCAATATTATTATCCATTCTTTTTAACCTGAGTTTTCAATATTAGTCTTGAAATTCATTAAATTTTTTTTCATTTTAATCATTCTCCATTTTACCCATATAAATTATAAAGTTAAGAGACGGTCCAAACAATGAAGGGCATTAGGACTTTGGAGAAGAAAATAATAAATGCTTGGGAAAATGAAAGAAATTATTATAATAAGAACCAAAAAAATACTCTACTAAAAAGATTTCTAGATCAAGTAAATTGAATACATAAAGATAGGCTTCATATCCTCAAATAGTACTTAAAAAAGTATTTATAAGTTATCAATAATCTTGTATTCTAGTGATATGAATGTTCTTTGATAAGTTAGAGGTTGCAAATTCAATTTAACTACTAATCTAGAATCATTATTACTTACCCATCTAATTAAAAATAAGTATTTATAGGCTACATGTCAACAAAGTTTTCATGTCAATTTGTGGGAACTGAATACTCACCGTCATTCTCACGGGATGTCCAATTACTCTTTATGTAATTAGACCTACTTTTATTCTTTTATTTTTAATCTTTTGTTACATAAAGAAAATCTATTTATAGACCCATTTGTTTAGTTGAATCTAAACTTCTCTCTCTAAGCATGCATACATGATATATATGCATATATACTATCTCCGGTCCTTAGTATAAGACCTTATTTGACTTTTATTTTAGTCTTAAATATAATATCCCAATCCACTTTATCTCTTATATTTATATATTCTTTTTCAATATAGTTTTTTTAACAATGATAGTTCTAGCTAATACACTTGATTAGTCAAAAATATTTTAGAACAGACAACACTTATTTATTACAAATAACTAACTTAACTTCTTTTCTTAATCTCCTCAAATTAGTCAACTAGCTCTTATAATTAATACTGGAAGTAGTATTAAGTTAGATTTAAGTAATGTCAAACCTAATTGAAAGTAACTTTCTTAATCATAAATGTTTTTCAGCATGAGTGCATAACTAAATTTACGATTATATTTTCAAGTGACCATAAACTCCTCATAAAAGAAAAAGTAAAAAAAAAAAAAAATCTCTGGATAATTCTCACTCACATTTCTTAAGTCAGAAGAGTTTTGTGGTTTAAAGTGTTCCTTGTTTGGTAGATCTAGTTTGCAGTGCAAAATTTGCACTACAAACTAGATCTTATATAATCACCGGAGGTAGTATTTTATATAAGAAGAAAAAAAGAATATAATTGAGGTTGGATAAAAGGAGAAGATTTTGAGTGGATAGCGTAGTTGCGTGTCCTATAATGCCAACACAAGGATTCATTGATTTCTTTATTAACGAGGAATTTGGTGCAAGTTAATGATGCTTATTGGAATTTTTTAAAAAAAATTCACTCATTTAGTTTTTTTTTGGTTCTGTTTTAACTTAACTATCAATTTTAGAAATATTCAAATGAGTTAGGTAAAAATGAAAATGATGGATAGAAATGAAATTTAAATTAAATTAGTTAAATTACAAAAGAAAAATAGTCAAGGACACGAAATGGGAATCATTTTTGCAGGGGCAAATTGGTCCAAATAATTTGATTCCAAGAAACTATACCTGATTTCATTCCCTCGTATTAGGTGGAGTCTCATTCTAAATCTCTTTCCCTGCTACCAATTCATATGTACCGGACGAGAAATTAAATTTCTCTAAAATTTATAAATCAATATACTTTTATAATTACTTGTGACTTTTAGAAAAATGTGATTAATCTGGTAACGTGTGATTCAAGCATCAAGAATTATAATGGTGCTCTGTAATTTGGGAGCCATAAGCATAATATTTCTTCCATTCTTAATACTACCTCATGTCCTTAATATAAAGACTCGTTTGATTTTTATTTTGATTCCAAAAAATAAGATATTAATCCACTTTGTCTATGATATTTATCTTTTTTTTTTGTAAGATAATCCTTGTAATAATGATAGGTTAGTCGATATACTTAATTAATAAAGATATTTTAAGAAAAATAACACCTATTTCTTCCAAATAACTAGATCAACTAGTTTTCTTAATCCATTCAAATTAGTCAGTTAGCTCTTATATTGAAGACTGGAAGTAGTGTAACATAAGAGTTATTTAACTAATTAGAACTTATTAAAAAAGTTAAATAAACTATTGAATTATATCTCCCTAAAGTCGAAGCACTACCCTCCTCCTGCATTCCTCAACCAAAAGAGAAACCCTTTCTCCCTGTCTGTGTTTGGTGAAAATAAAAGACACCTTACCTGTATGCACTTTAAATGGTTGGCTTTTTTAATGTCTAATTTTTACTGTGGACAAATATATATATAAAGGGAAAAAAAATCATAACTATCTCATTTAAGAAGAAATAGAGGAGGAAGGTAGTGCTTCAACTTGGGAATAGAAGCGAGTTTAGATTTAAACTGAGGAATGGCCACGGAAGCTTTAGAGCTGTCTTGTTTTTCAGAGAACTTGATACACTGATGCAAAGAGTGATCGTCGCGTCTCTGCAACTCTCCGTCCGCTCCAGCACTTTCTTCTTCTATGTAAACTTTATAAAATAAGATAGGTGGCACTGAGTTGGAAGGAATTTTATATATAAATGAAAAGGGTAATAATATAAAAACGAAAAGATAATAGACGAATCAAAGGTGAGGAATTAAATGACATCAAGTGATAATAGAGGATTCAATTATAAGTTAAAAATTAAGGATTAAAAGATTAAATTTTCCTATTTATTTGCAATAGTTGGGCTAAGGAATATATACCTTAAAAAGATTTCATGTGTTAAAATTAAATAAGAGTAAAAACAGTGTAATAAATAATTAATGTGTCCTCTGGTGGATTTTTCTCAAGCCTCACATTCATTTACTGGTGATTTTACACAACATCAGAAAAGAGAAATATGATCACGTAATTTGAAATGAGTTGAAAGTTATAGAATTACGGTGCCATGTTTTGCCTTATTTTTACTGTTCCAAAGCTCCAAAGAATTTTTGAAGTAACAATCTTCTCAAAAATTTCTAGTTTCTAGATTTTCCCAAAAGCCAAAATGAATCACTTCACTAAACTTACAAGCATTAAAGTGATGAGAAAGAATGAAAATTGAAAGAAGCGAGAGGACAAAGATTCAGTAAAAGGCAAGAGACTGTGTGAACAATTCTAGCGATTCATTCACAATTTCACGTATAGGCCCAAACTACGTAGACCAAAAGCCACCATTTTATTAATTCTTGTAAGCCGCAAATAGGTGGGCCCAAAAAAAAAAAAAAAAAAAGGCTGCGACAGACTCTAGCAGTTTCTTACTAAAAAAAACTTCACTAAAAATCACACCATAATTTAAAAAATAATTTATAATTTTAATATATATAAATATTTTTTTTACAAATTTTTTTGATGTGTAAAAATACTTTTAAAAAATATTTTTGTCTAATACCAAACACTCCCTAAATTCGTTTCTCATAATCCAAAACTAAAGTGAATTTTTTTTTTTTTGGGGGCCATAAATCCGAAGTGAGTTTAGTAATCCGTAGAGGAATATTCGGCTATGATATGGGATGGGCCAAGCATGCACAACGACTAGAATTGATTCTACAGTTTCAATCAGTCACTCTATAAGTTCTTAAAACACCCATAAAGCTGGACATAATGCATTTTTAGTTCTGAGGCAAATTGTTTGATGATAATGAGCATAACATTCTAGAACATAGTATCTGAACATCCTGCATGCATATCATGCTCTGTCCATAACCACATTTCTCAACATAATAATCCTGAAACTACTCATACAGCTTGAAAGAACACTAGGCATCTGGAGAGACTTCCAACATAGGTAACGTATATGAGCAGCACCTGATAGAGCGTAGAGCATGAAAAAAGTCAATTCTCAGCAAATTTCATTTGGTTTTACTCTCTTTTAACAAAACTGTTGACCTGCAACAAAAGCAAAAAAGCATAACTAATCGCAGCAGCAGCACTTGATATAAAAACTTGAATAATAACAAAGGAATATACGTGAAATTTCATGCAATATCAGATATTGTGCAAAGATGCAAGCTGCAGTGTTCATTATCAATTCGATTTAGTAATAACCAAGAACTTCCCTATAGAACAAAAATCCACTACCTCAAGTAGAGTTCTTAAAGTCTCATTCTGAGGTTGCCTCTTGCCTTGGTCATCTGCGTTCTGGGGGCGGGCTATCTCTCCTTCTTTCTGGGGGCGGGCCATCTCTCCTTCTTTCATACCTCCTGCTCTCATTTTTCGATCCACCACGTTTCGGTTGATAGGTAGGGTACTTGCACGGGATGATCTCCCCATTTATATACTTATCCCCTACAATCAACATTAAGCATTTATATTTAGTCTTGAGAGTATCAGGATACCATATGGAACAGATAGATGCTTGGCGTCGAACTAAAGAACTACCTACCTCCATAATCCTTATTTTTAACATCTATATAGGAGTCTGGCAACACCCAAAGAACCCCAGGCAAACCTAGAAGCAGAAACACAAAAAAGACGATACGACAGTAATAGCATGGAAGTCACTAAAAATGATAAACAAGACAATCCAAAGCTGAGATTTTACCCTTAAATTTCTCAGAAGTTGCTTCATCAACAGTGCACTGAAATCCTGTGTAGGTGGTGGTACTAAAGGCATACATGTTCTTCTTAGCCTCTTCCATGCTGATGCACAAGCACCAAGACGTAATAAATTAGCAGGAATACTCAAGTTGACAAGCATTGGATCAATCATAGAACAGAAGTACAACATTTCATCATGAAATTTTATGTTCCTTCATCATGGAAGTCAAACCAGAAATTTTGCTCATGATAATTGTACCACTGAAGTCTAAATGGGTGAATTCATAACAGGCATACTTGTACTTTCATGTTACAGCCTTTTGCCCCAACCACCACAAAGCAGATAAAAATACCACAAGATCCAAGCCCCATCTCTTTCTCTAAATCTTGGCTCCAACATCATTACCATTACAAGTTATACAGAACATAAACTCCATCGGTTTCAATAACAGTATGTGTTTGCTATCAGATTCACCGATAGAACCGTGATATGAGCAAAAATCATTTTCAAGCGTCAACAATGAGGGCCTAATAGCAACCACATAGCAAACTTCATCTAAGTTTTGTTCTCGCAATAATTAGTCACAGTAATAAATCTTGAAGATAGCTAAGGAAAACTGAGACAACCATTTGTTCTCGAAAAATTAATTCTCACAATCAATATCATAATGCATCGATTTATTGAGCCAAAGACACACCACGCGTCAGAAGGAAGATAAAATTAAGACAAATCCTATTTTTCCTTCAAAGGAAACAATGGAATAGCAACTAGCATCAGAGATTCCAGCTTCGACAACCAACCCAACAACTAGAACCCAAACAGCGCAAGAACATAGCTAGTCGGGTACCCAGGACTCAGAAGTTGTTTATTATTACCCCAAACGCTAAAAGTCAAGAAACCGCCAAGGAAAACAAATGGCAAACGAGATCCCATGTCAAGACCAATTCAGATTGATATCCTGCTCTTAACTCATATTTTTTCCATAAAACAAACAAAAAGTAGGACATCCTAAAAAGGTCAAGGAGAAGAAGATAGTGGAACAAACCTTCCGAGGACAGTGGCGAGAGTATTGAGATAAGTGTCAATCATCTGCTCCCTAGTAGGAGCAGGGTCCTTAGGGAACTCCATCACAATCAACCAGTGGTTGTAGTCACAACCAGGAAGCATAATAGTCTCCCTCTGCTCACCGCTACTGCTCCTCTTCGGCGAGAAATCCCTATCGACGGTCGCCCGAATCAGCGTTCGGGCACGGGTACGGATCACGCTCGAATGCGGAAGATTCCATCCGAATCCATGGCTGGTCACAGTGTTGAAGACTGACGTTTTAGGGTGAGAGCGAAGGGTTAGGGTTTGAGGGGAGAAGGACAGAGGCACCGTCGCCATTGAAGGAGACGACACTTGGGAGAAATGGAGAGCCAATGTGTTCGAGCGTGCTGTGCGACTGATGATAAGGTTCAGAAATGAGACTCCGATATTTTTCCTCTTTTATATCGGCCCTGATTTTTTGGGGTCTGGCTTTCCTCCGCTACCATTATGGTTCCTCGCCTCTCCGCTACCAGAAGCGCACCGTTTAACGGGTAAAATGACAAATGGGATTCAACCAAAAACACCGCAATGCCAGAGTATGAAAATCAATGAAGCAACAACAAATCAGGAAAAAAGTCGGCATCGATTCTGGATAAGCAACAGAGGAAATATTTCTAAATGGAAAAATTTTTTAAAAAAAAGGACCCAGCCACAAATTTTAAGATCCAAGTGTTGGGGCTCAACACTTTATATACTCACTCTACTCCTTATTATAAAAGACTATTAATTAATTTACACAAAATAATAAAAATAGTTAAATACATTAAATTTATCTTAAAATTTAACTTATTTTAATATAAAAATGACAAAAAAGAAGCAAAAAATTTATAAATGTCAAATAAAAAATGTCAGTAAAAATTTGTTGTCATTTGCAAATATGATTTGGGATTTAGTAATTTTCGGTATTTTTTTGTCATTCTCCCTTATCAATATCACTTTTATTAATTATACTAAATTCTAATATCATACCATTAATTTATACTTTCTCACTAACTTTATTAAATATGGATATATATTGGAAAAAAATTTAATACTTACTGAAACTATCATGGTGTCTTAAAAAAAGGGAATAAAATTTTTCTCCAAAAAATGTCTTATAACAAGGACTAGAGGGTGTATGTACTATTTTCATTTCTAAATATACCATTTCTATCAAAATTAAAAATATCAAATATTTTTTACCAAAATTCAAGATTATTTTTTTTTTGTTTTTTTTCCTTAAGAAAGCATTCACTTTTCAGTTTTTCTTAATATATTTCAATGAGTGATTAGTAGATCAAGGAATTTTTTTCCTGAAATTTTTCTTACAAGAAAAATTAAATAAATGTGATGTTAAAATTTTTATTACAGTTTTTCTTAAAAAAAAGGAATAAAAATTTTTTTTACATTCATCCCTCATTAAGTATGGCCCCATTTTGAAAAGATCATTTATTAAAAAATGTTAGGAAATCATTAAATAAATGCGAAAATATCTGTTTGCAAAACGAATTGCTGTGAACCTCTCTCAACAACCAATAGTTTTTTCACATCTCTTGAAATATGTTAAGAAAAACTGAAAAATGAAATAATTTTGAATTTTAGCCTGGAAATATTCATATTTTTAATTTTTAATTTTGATGGAAATGGTATATTTAGAGATGAAAATAGTACATATAAAGTGTTGAGCCCCAATCCGAATAATTATCACTTGGATCTTAAAATTTGTGGCTGGGTCTTTTTTTCCCTAATTTTTTTTCATTTAGAAACATTTCTTTTGTTCCTCATCGAGAATGGATGTCCACATTTTATATGTAAATCCATTTTCCCCCACTTCCCTAATCCTGACCCTTCATGTGATCTGTGGTTGAAAAAATACAAGTGTATGTGATATTTAACATCACGCGCTGTAAAAACCGTCTCCCTTCCCCCACGCCCTCTCTCGACTCTTTAATTCTTCCTTCTTTTTGTTTTTAATCTTCTCTTGTTCACCTTCAGATTCAGAATTCCCCCCCCCCCTAACTTGTTATTCTATAGCAAGGCTCTGTTCGTGAGGTCTTATAAGAACAATATAATTTTTTTGAAATGTGGGAGAACATATAATTTATCACTTTCTGAGAATATTCCATTAATTCACTCTCCTTTTTTCTGAATAAAACGCCAACACCATAAAAAATTATGGCCAATTGTTATTCCTCCCTTCAAATCAAATGTTATTCCAAAAAACCGTAAAAATTGTTATTTAAAAAAAATTGTCATTATTCTAAACTTAAGAAACAAAACAACAATTTTATACTGCCTTCTTTTAACTAAATTTTTTCTGCTATCTTAATTGAATGGCGTGCAATTTTTCAAAAAGTTTTATCACTTTTGTGCAATATTTTTATTATTCTGATTTTGTGCCTAAATAAAATATATAACGTCTTTTTTTTTTTGTATTTTTCTGTCTTCTTTAGCAAGAATTTTTAAAAAAATAAAACTAGAGAGAGAATAAGACAAGAAAAAAGGGGAGGAAAAACCGAAAAAATAGAGACCAGAGAGTGAGGGCGTGGAAAGAAAACGAAAGGGAGAGAGAAAGAGTTTTTATAGTGTGTGATGTGAAGTTAGTAAATGTTGTGTGTGTTTTTGCGTTTTCTTAGCCACAGATTAAATGAAGGGTCAGGGTTAAAGAAGTGGAAAGAAATGGATGAAAAAGAAATGGAGAGGCTCCGCGCCGGTGATTTTACTAGGATGGAGATAAATGGGCCTTATTTTTATGTCTTTTTAAGAGTTGGAATTAGGGCTGAGTATGCAACCCGGAACCCGACGGCCCGCTTGCAACCCTCACAAATTAGGCCTCTCTAAGCCAGTCCAAAAAAGAAAATAAATAGGTGGGCTTAAATGGGCAGGTTTACAACTTAAATGGGTGGGCTACAGGCACAAGCACAGGCTGCCCATACCCGCCCATTTATTTATTTTTTTTTTAAAAAAAGAGGAGAGATCTGCCTTGTTATGGGAGTAGGGCAAACCAAAGCCCAGTCCAAGTCCCACTTCCCATTCGGTCAAGGATTCAGACCTTAGTGCCTCTGCCTCACACCCTGACCCTCTATTCTCTCCGTCTCTCAAGTCTCGCCAGTCACAAGTCACCTCTTGTCTTGGTATCTCTGTCTCCATAGACCATAGTCCACTATTGACTCTCCACAGACTTCGGTCGGTCATCACTCCACTCTCGCAGTCTCGATCTCACTCTCGTCGGCGCCACTGCTCAGTGCGTTGCCCTTCAGTCCTCTACTCTCTCGCCATCTCCCTCCGTCGCTTGCCTCTCGCCTCTCAGTGTCTCGACCTCCACTCTCCGGTCTCTACTCTCACTGTTGCCCAGTGCTCATAAAGTCATAGCTCTCCACTCTTCGGTCTCTCAGAGTCTCAGTCTCTCACGCAGCCACACAGGGTCACCGTTGGTTCTAGCTCGGTCTCTCACTCAAATAAGCTTCAAGTTTTCAATTTGATTTTGAAATTGTCCAATTGAAATGAAAACCCAGTTCCAAATATATAAATATATTTTTTGACACCTAATTAATATATATACATGGCTTTGTTCATTGTTGCTGGCCCTCATATCGGTGGAAATTAGAATCCTATGTGATCAAATAGCAACACATTAATTGACCTTTTAATGATATCATGATCAAATAGCTTTATTGCTTCTGTTGCTCTTGTTGAATGCTGAATTATCTTCGACTTATACTGCTTTTTTTTTTAATATTATGTTTAAGTGAAAATTGGTTTTGTTTGAGGAAAAGTGGGAAAGTATGATTATTTTTGTTTCTGCTACTATTATTTTTGTTAAACTTGATTTGGATTGAGAAGAAAATTGAGGAATGGCACGAAGTCAATAAGAAAATGTCAAACGTAAGACTGTTGTAGAGGAAACTGTGGAAGTTCCAACCAAAGACCCAAGTACTATTGTTCAACATGGTAGAAATACTAATGAGAGACAAGATGCCGAAGTAGCAGCACCACCAGCAAAGAAAAAGATGGCTAACATTTGATATTTGGAATCATTTTATAAGAAAGCCATTGACCCAAACCAAAGGGAAACATAGGGTGAAGTGTAATTATTGTGGCATAGATTATGCAAATCATCCAACCAAAACTGGGACGAAACAGCTATGGCAGTATTTTGAAAATTGTCCTAAGAACCCAAACAAAGTGAGCAAGTCACAAAGTATGTTTACTACTATTTCTTCCCAATCATCTCAATCTAGTCACTTGTTCAATCAAGAACAATGTAGAAAGGCTCTTGCAAGGTTCATTATAAAGAATGAATCGCCTTTTCGAGTTGTGGAAGGGGAGGGTTTAAAAGAACTTCTGCAAGAGTTTGAACCTAGGTTTTAGATGCCATCACGATAGACAATTGGTAGGGATTGTTATCAATTGTATTTGGACGAAGCAAAACATTTGAAAAAATATTTCAAGCAATCTAAATGCCATGTGTCCCTTACCACTGATTGTTGGACCTCAATACAAAACTCCAACTACATATGTGTGACTGTACATTGGATTGATGAGGACTAGACACTGCAAACACTGTTGTTAGTGTAGAGAACTACAGTGGAGCAATAAGAACTACATGATAGTGTTGGAGCTGGGGATGACATTGATATGCTATTTCATGATGATATTGATTCTACATTTCAAAAGTTCATGGGTACTATAGACACTATTGTTAGTGCAGAGAAGATTTTTGAGGTGGATGAATATTTTCAAGTAGATTTAGGTAGTTTTCGTGATCCAAAATTTGATGTCTTGACATGTTGAAAAGTGAATGCTTACAAGTATAGAGTTCTCAGTGTGATAGCACGTTACTTATTAGTTGCACCTATCTCTATAATATCTTCTGAATCAGTTTTTAGTACTAGGGGTCGAGTACTAGATAATTTCAGGAGTTCTTTATTTGCAAAGATGGTTGAGGCACTCGTATGTGCCCAAAATAGACTATCCAATAATACCCCAAAACTCAATGATCTTGAACTTGATAATTTTGCTTAGAGTACAAATATTGTTACTGGTATTTAAAATTTCAATCATATTTTCAATTTATATTATTTTCTCTTCTTATTAAATATTAATGAATTGATGAATTTCTTTTAATTTGTTTTGTAGAGTAAGAGTTAGCAGTTCCAAATGTAGCCACCTCTTCAGGTAACTCTGAAGTAGAAGAAGAAGATCATAACGATGATGATGAGTCATGATTAACCTTGTAGTCTTTAGATTTCCATACCTGTGGTTGTTTTGCTTAAAGCTTGAACGTTCAAAATTTAACATGATGGATTGTGACTGTAATGTATGAACTATGGAGTATGGACTTTGATTAATTATATGCACTATGGAATATGAATTTTGATTAATTATGATTAAATTATTAATATCTTTTAAGTTTCAACTATCCAGGACTCCAGGTTGCCTTTTTTTGTTAAACGGGTTGCCCGTAGCCCGCATAAACCTGTCCATTTAACCCAGTCCATTTAAGAATGGGCTTAAACAGCTAAGTACGGGTACGAGCTAGCTCGTACCCAAGTAACCATTAATGGGTAGGCTATGGGTTATGGGCCAGGCCGCCCAACCCGCCTGTTGTTCATCCCTAATTGAAATTTTGTGCACACTTCCCTCGTGTATGCGTTTAGTGGTTGCTTATTAATAAATTTGCTGAAATAATTTTGTGCACACTGCGCTTGTTTATGCATTTAGTACTTACTTATTTAACAAATTTATTAAGAATATGCAAAAGTAAAGTACGTATGAAGTAGGACTCACTAGATGCCGCCACGTGAATTCACCAAGATGTAAATAAATTGGCTTGTTTTTTAAAAGTTGAAATCCTGTGCACACGTCCCTTATTTATGTGTCTACTGGTTTCTCACTCAATAAATTTGCCAAAATTTTGTGCACACTTCGCTTGTTTATGCGTTTAGTAGTTGCTTATTCAATAAATTCATTAATAATATGCAAAAGTAGAGTATGTATGAAGTAGGACTCACTAGATGCCGCCACGTGACTTCACCAAGATGTAAATAAATTGGCTTGTTTTTCAAAAGTTGAAATCCTATGCACACGTCCCCTATTTATGCGTCTACTGGTTTCTTACTCAATAAATTTGCCAAAATTTTGTGCACACCTCCTATGTTTATCCATTTAATAGTTGCTTATTCAATAACTTTTAAATAAAAAATAGATCAATTTTTTATTTCTTATTTAATAAAATTGTTTTATGCTTCATACTTAAAACTAAAAATAAAAATTGTATCGAAAAACTAAAAAAAAGAAAGTAAAAAAAACTCATAAGTTGAACTAGACTGGATTGGATCAATTGGTTTTAATGCTTAGCACAAAACCTAGTCTAACCCAGTGACTTAGATCTCTAGTCAATTTAGTTACTTCATCGAGTTGGACCAAACCAAGACAGGTCAGGATGGATTTCTGATTCTGTGCATAGTTCTACTACTAAACATGAGTGCACCAACATCACTTATAAACTCCAAAGGTACAACATGGAATTGAACCCGAAGTTTGATGAAACCCTAAGCAACTTTTTGTAGCAAGACAAAAAGGACGCCATGATTTTACAACCATGAGAGCATTGCCAATCGGGCAGGGACTATTGTGTTAGACGAATGATAAGTCCCAAGAACTAAACAATGAAAAGATTATCGTCATCCCTCGTCGTATATAACTGTTGGAGATGTCAACGAGTTAAGCAAATTTTTCAGCCGAACATTTGGTCATCAATAACTCGAACAAGTAAGGAAAAACATTTATATGACTTGGCAGGGTCTATGCATGACGGATCCCTCCATTGTATTGGGAAGAAGGCTGAATCCATGTTGGAAGAAGACAAAAAGGAAAGAAGTTTACAAATGTAGGACCAAGGATACAAGAGAGAATGATGGTAGATCCTCAATGAAGGACCAAGAACAATGGAGATACACTCCAAACAAAGTGGGGAGACCACTCAACACCCTTACTATAAATAGAAAAATTTGAAGGGGAATCTGAAAACTAAGAGCCTATTTGGTTAAGTGGTAGGATCTCAAATAAGCCTGTTTAAATCTAAATAAGTGATTATGAAGCATGTTTGTCTTGTTTAGGTAGTTTTTATAAAATCCCGATAAATCATAGTTTTATCCTTCTACTGCACTTTTAAGATAAGTGATAAGGAGTAACTTATACGTTTGAAAAATCTCGATTAATCTTCAGCAACTAAATTTTCCCCAATCTACCCTCCTACACTCTTCCAAAAATCTCTCTTCAAATATTATCTCCGCATATTTTGTCTACAATTTTTCAACCTAAACCAATTCAAATTCTTTCAACCTAAACCAGTTTAAATTTTTTTCAACCTAAACCAGTTCAAATGTCACTAAACCCTTCCATAAATAAACCATCAGAAAGTATATAGAAGAGCTCATTGAAAAAAAACTGGAATTAAACAAGGGATGTGACTTTTCCAATGTATTCGAGGTGTTTGGATTAGTTTTTTATAAATAATTTTACAGAATTCAAAATAAATATGTTGGAGCATATAAGTTTTTAGAAAAAAAATCTATGACGTGCTTAATGAACAATGTTTCTGTATACTTCCTCTGAATTTCACTGAAGACAAACCCTCATGCCACTCGTTGTTAATTTCATTAATAATAAGAAAACTACAATATCAATTCTTCCAACCAATTCTGAATTTGACTTCCTCTTTTGAATTTCATTCAACATTCATTCTAGAGTTAATGAAAAAAATGTTGATTTATTCTATTTTATAATAATATGGTGATTTTATCCTTTAACTTTCAATTTTAAAAAGTGAACATCAACGGCCAAATCTTAAATCATATATTTTAGAGCCAAAATAATATAAGTGAGTGCTCACCTGATCAAATCTTGACACTCTTTGTATTGCCAAAAGCAATTTAAGTGATATCAATGGTTTTGTGTGCTAATAGCATGACATCTCTAAGTCAGGGAGATCATACACTTAATCTCGCTGGTAACATTAAGTTATGCCTGCCTCTCTAAATAAGTAAAAAGAAACAATTGGAGAAAAATTTCAATGTAATGAATCATTTTTTTTAAAAAAATTGAAATTTCAAAAGGATTGATTTTAAAGCAGTAAATGAATACAAGGAATAGAGATAATACTTTTAATATTTATTTTTTAGACAAAGGAATCCTCGGAAAACATTGTTTTTTTGGGGGGAAATGAATACATATTGGATTCGACTGAGCCTGGAACAGCAATACATGATTCTAGAGCTCAACTGTTGGCTAAATGGAAATCTGATAACCTTGTGGGCCCAAATAAAAATCCAGTAACATTTGATGGGCTACAAGAGCCCATAATATGGCTTTGTTGACAATTTAATCTGAACAGATCTTGGATGATCTTGGATATTAAACACAGTTTGAAAAAACAAACCAAGTTCAAGAAATACAACTGCCTTGTCCTAATTATAAGACTTCTTTTATAGTCTATAAATAAGATATTATAATTAGAACAGGAGATAGTATAAAATAGTGTCTCATTTTATATTCAACATGATTTATTTTGTGGAGGTACGCACCAAATCTGCTCACGTTGAGCCAAAAACACTGCTGAAGTCATTACAACGAAAATAAAAGAAATTTTCAATGCCCGAAAATAATTGAATTTGCATGAATGTAAAAACAAAAAAAAGAATGTCTTTTTTTCTTTTAATTGTTGAACAACAACAGAAATCCGCCGCAAACATAATCCGCAACTGACATTTATGTGCGGGAAAGTGAAAAAAAAATACTCCTCCAATCTTTAATATAAGACTCATTTAATTAATTTGATTAGATTAAAGAAGTTAGGTAAGTTAGTTAATTATAAGAAATGTGACACGTTTTTTTTTCTAAAATACCATAATCATCTTTCTTAATATATTCTCTTCCTCTTCTACTTGATTATGGTTGAGAGTATATCCATAGGGATAATTTAGAAAAAATTGATAAATATGAGAAATTGGTCTTATATTTAGGACTAAAACTAACTTAACAAGTAGGTCCTATATTAAGGAGTGGAGAATACTTGTTTAATTTTAAAATGACAACTAGGTAATTTTGACATGTCAAAACCATTACAAAAATAGTTAACATGACTTATTTGTCTTGTTAACATTAAACAGGTATTCTTTTTTGTTATTTTCCCTTTTATGAAGTTAATTTAAAAATTTGAAAAATATAAATGAAATTTGACAGTTTCATATAAAACTATTAAATTTATTTAATTACCATTTGACAATGTAACTTTTAGCCATCTAATGAAGTTCCACAGCTGCTTATGATTTTTATTTTGAAAACCTCTTGAGGTCATATGGTTGACTCAAGCAGCAAGAAGAGCTCAGCAAATAGATGAGTCCAAATTAATATAGCCAAAAATACTTTTTTAATCGGATACACCCAGATTAAATATCTAGATTCGGTAGAACTAGAGGCAAGAACATACTAAACTCAAACCTTGAAAATGAAGGAACCTTCCCCAACTTTGCAAGTCAATAATAATTTAAATAATGAAACGAATGGTACTTGCAAGTTTAATTTAAAAAATATATGATCTTTAGTTAATCCTCTCTTTTTCCTCCAAAAATATGTGTAATATATCAGTAGTTCAACTGAACTTTATGGGCTAAACCTGATTTAATGCATAAAATAGGGAAGTAGAAACAGTACCAAACAAAAGGAAAAATAAAACAAACCATCCTTTTTTTATACCTTTAACAGTTTAATTATTGTCACAAAATGTTGAGTCAATTCAGTAGAAAGCCATCACAAATAATATATATATATATATATATATATATATTTTAAAAAAGGTCCTCCATTGCTGTCCACTTATATATAACTGTTTCTTTTAGGCAAATTTGCCTTATTTAGTCAAGTTGTATGAAATCATACTATGGATGTGAAGGAGCAGTTTAACCATCATGGACGGTGCGAAATCAATTTTTTTTTTTTTTTTAAAAAAAGTCTTGGATGGGTTAGTCTCTCATTTATCATATTTTTATTTATATGTGGTCACTGAGTTTGGTGTCATTACTTTCAATCTTAAATTGATTTAAGTATAAACTGCGTGTTGTATCCTTATTTATACTTTTTTGTGTGGCTAAATTCTTTGATCTTTGTAAATGGATTATAAAGAATAAGAAATACATTATGAAAATAAAAGAGATTAAATATTGGAAAATAAAAAGAGACTAAATAATGGAGGTGCAAACATTTCTTTGGCTTTAACTTAACTGAATTCCCTAAAGTCTTTTGCTTTTCTTTTTTTAATGTAACTTAGAGTATCTTCAAGTCATTTTGAACTTGAGACTAATATAAATAAAAAAATTTGAATGGGGAATCTAAAGATCTAAAGATTAAATGTCACAAAACCCTTCCATAAATAAGCTATCAGAAAGTATATAGAAGAACTCGATGAAAAAAGCTAGAATCAAATAAGGGATTTGACTTTTTCATTGTAATTGGGGGTGTTTAGATTAGCTTTTTACAAGTAATTTTACAAAATTCAAGGTAAATGTGTTAGGGCATATAGGTTTTTAAAAAAGAATCTATGATGTGCTTAATAAATAATGTCTCACTGAAAACAAACCCTCATACCACTCGTTGTTCTTTTATTAATAATAAGAAAATTACAATATCAATTCTTCCAACCAATTTTCAATTCGACTTCCTCTTTTGAATTTCATTCAACATTCATTGTAGAGTTAATGAAAAAAATGTTGATTATCCCTTAATTTTCAATTTTTAAAAATGAACATCAACGCCCAAATCTTAAATCATATATTTTAGAGCTGAAATAGCAGTAATATAAGCGAGTGCTCACCTAATCAAATCTTGACACTCTCTGTATTGCCAGAAGCAATTTAACTGAATGGTTTGGTGTCCTAATAGCATGACATCTTTCTAAGTGGGTGAGATCACATATTTAATCTCACCGGTAACATTAAGTTATGCCTGCCTCTCTAAATAAATAGAAAAGAAACAATTGAAGAAAATTTCAATGTAATGAATGAAATTTTTTTAAAAAATTGAAATTTAAAAAGGATACTTTTAACATTTATTTTCTAGATAAGGGAATCCTCAAAAACGATTTGTTTTTTTTTTTGGGATATGAATACATATTGGATTCGACCGGGCCTTGAACACCAATACATGATTCTAGAGCCCAACTATTGGCTACATGGAAATCTCATGACCTTCTGGGCCCAAATAAAAAGAAATCCAGTAAAATTCAATGGGCTACAAGAGCCCATAATATTGTTTATTTGCCCTTATTTTATATTTTATATTTATGTTGATTTTTTGATTAATATTGACGCTAGTATATTAATTCAACATGATTTTTTTGGGTGTAAATTCAGCATGATTTATTTTGTAGAAGTACCCACCAAGTCTGCTTAGGTTGAGCCAAAAACACTGCTGAAGTCATTACAAAAAAAATAAAAGAAATTTTCAATGAACCGAAAATATTTGCAAGAAGTGAATTTGCATGAATTAAAAAAAAAGAGAAGACATCTTTTTTTTTAAATTGTTGAATAACAACAAAAATCCGCTGCAAACATAATTCGCAACTGACATTTTGTACGGAAAAATGAAAAAAGTACTTGTTGAATTTCAAAATAATAAATAAGTAATTTTGACATATTTTGATGTTTTAAAACCATTACAAGAATAGTTAGTATGACTTATTTGTCTTTTTAACGTTAAACAGGTATTCTTTTTTGTCATTTTCCCTTTTATGAAGTTAATTTAAAATTTTTTTAAAAATATAAATGAATTTTGAGAGTTCATATAAAACTATTAAATTTATTTAATTACCATTTGACAGTGTGACTTTTAGCCATCTAACGAAGTTCCACAATTGCTAATGATTTTTATTTTGAAAATCTCATGAGGTCATATAGTTGACTCAAGCAACAAGAAGAGCTCAGCAAATAGAAAAGTCCAAATTAATATAGCCAAAAATGCTTTTTTAATCGGATACACCCAGATTAAATATCTAGATTAGGTGGAACTAGCGGCAAGAACATACTAAACTCAAACCTTGAAAATGAAGGAACCTTCCCCAACTTTGCAAGTCAATAATAATTTAAATAATGAAACGAATGGTACTTGCAAGTTTAATTTAAAAAATATATGATCTTTAGTTAATCATCTCTTTTTCCTCCCAAAATATGTGTAATATATGGTAGCTTAACTGATGAACTTTATTGGCTAAACCTGATTTAATGCATTAAATAGGGAAGCAGAAACAGTACCAAACAAAAGGAAAAATGCAACAAACCATCTTTTTTATACCTTTAAGAACAGTTTACTTATTGTCACAAAATGTTGAGTCAATTCAGTAGAAACCCCTCACAAATAATTATATTTCTTAAGAAAAAAGAGTTCCTCCTTGCTGTCCACTTATATATAACTGTTTCTTTTAGGCAGATTTGCTTCATTTGGTCAATTTTGTATGAAGCCATACTATGGATGTGAATAAGCAGTTTAACCATCATGGACGGTGCGAAATCAAATTAAAAAAAAAAAAATCTTGGTGGGTTGGTCTCTCATTTATCATATTTTTATTTATATATGGTCACTGAGTTTAGTGTCATTACTTTCAATCTTAAATTGATTTAAGTATAAACTGCGTATTGTATCCTTATTTACATTTTTTTTATGTGGCTAAATTCTTTGATCTTTGTAAATGGATTATAAAGAATAAGAAATACATTATGAAAATAAAAAGAGATTAAATGATGGAAAATAAAAAGAGACTAAATAATGGAGGTGCAAACGTTTCTTTGGCTTTAACTTAACTGAATTCCCTAAAGTCTTTTGCTTGGCTAATTTCTTTTGAGTGTAACTTAGAGTATCCTCAAATTATTTTGAACTTAAGATTAATTTTTGTCGGGTTGAGAATGTTAAGATTAAGGCCCTCCTAACAAATATGCTTCTTGAGGTTCAAACTTGCATTCTCCTTCTCATGAGGGTGAAGCTGAATTACGAGCTCAACTGCAGCTTGTTGGATGCTTGGTTAATATTTTTACACAAATTTTGGTAGAAATGATCTTTTCTCATTAATGAGTTACTTGTTACAACCCATGCACTTGTGATGTGAACATTCATTCATATAACCACCAAGTAAGGTCATAATATAAGCTTCAAATTATTGATGGTTGTTTGGGAAAACTTATCAAATAGTTATTATTTGATAGTTTCTAATCATCATGTAAAGATCCTTTACAATAACGGTCAAGTAAAAGTATTTTTTTAAAATATTCTTATTATATGAAATGAATATCAATTTACATAGGCAAACCATGTAAAAATCAACAATTTTGTAACAAACAAACTATTATTGATTGAAAAATTGCTTAGAATACAGCATTTTTAAGTTTCTATGTATGTTAAGCTCCACTAGTATAAATTATATTTACAATAGACAACTTTCAAAACCTCGCAATCCTATATCGATATCTTTCCTAGCCGATAAATCCATGAGTCTTATCTTCCTACCACCATTAACACCCCCAACTTTTATTAATATACCTGGCTTGAAGGCACCGTTGACACCTTATAGGAGTTAAAGTCCATTCTTTAGAATTTCTCGACTTATCATTTCATAACAAAAATCGCACAAAAAATTTATTACAAAAAATTAATTGGTCTAATAAACCTTTAGTTTGTGCTGCTAAGATGCTCTACAAAGAGAATTATATAAATAAGTTTAATTTTATGTAGAGATTTAGTTAAGCAAACTGAATGACAAAAGAAAAAATAAATAAATCCTACCCAAATAAGTTGATGGAGGCAAAAAAAAGAAGAAGGCATGGAAGCTTTGAAAGAAAGAGGAGGAGAGGCGACGGCCACTGGAGCTGAACACAATAAAGGAGGGAAAAAATAGAATCTAGATCATATTTTAAAAATCTTGAGCACACTAAAATAGGAGGCATTAAGAGAAATTTTATCTGGATTGATATAGTCGAAGAAGAAGAAGAGGGCATGATAGATCTGGAAGGAAAAAGAAAAAGGAGGAGAGGCAATGGCCAAGCAGACACCAACTGTGGAGAACGAGAGCCAAGGCAACGTAGCAAAACCCATGGCAAAAGAAGGATAAGACCCACAATGGGAAGCTCATAAAACGGTCGAGAATGAGTTGGAAGAAAGACCCATAACGAGAATGAGACCCATGATAGCAAACTAGAGTAAGAATTGAGGTCCATTTAGCTTTAGGTTTTTGTTTAAGTAAATTAGAATGTCACTACTTTTAGGGTTCTACTTTTAGGGTTATAAAGTTTACTGTAAACCTTGTTATGCTTAATTAGTGTTGTCATCTGATAATACTACTGGCTAGCTAGTTTGTTGGATATACCAAAGTCTGCTTTGTTGTTGTGTTGTGTATATATGCATTTATCGAATTGTATACCAGTTTCTTACAATAAGGAAATACAACCAAATTATTTTTCTTTTTTTAAAAAAAAGAGTTTCTATATTTTCTTATTATTGAATACCATATATATACTATTAGGGCCAGAAAATTAATTTAGGGATATTAAGGATATTAGTTAAGTTGATTATTTATCACAAATATGTATTGATTTTCCTAAATTATCTTCTTCAATCATATGTATGCATTGGATGGTTAGAATTATCCCTTGATGAGAACTTCTTGCAATTAGTAGGGATATTTTGAGAAAAATAGGATACAAAGTGGATTGAAATCTTATATTTAGAACCAAATCCAACCTTAACTAGTTCTTATATTAAGAACTAGAGATAATATATATATATTTTTATATATGTATATGCCAATAGGGTTAGCTAGCCAAAGACCATTTTGAAACCCTGCTCTAACCTACTTCTTATATTTATTAGTTTCCCGTAAGTACCTAAGGATACACATAATTCAACCATTTTGCCTACATTGTATCTTTTTTCCCTCTTCTCAAAAGCTCATAACAACTTAAAAGTTACTGCTTGATTCCACAATTTGCAATCTCAGAAGTCAAGGCCACGACAATTTCTAGTAAAATTAAACAACATCAGTCCCATGAAACAAAGTGCATTAGTTTTCCCATTTCCTTTTTGTCTTCAAAGAAATCTACAACAAATTTTCACAACTTTTTACTAAAGTTTTACTTTTCTATGTCTTCATTCTCTACACTTTTAAGAGTTGCTAATTAACTGGCAATTGAGAAGACTTGGGAAGGAAGTGTGAAGGGGCTATATATAAAATTATGACACAATACTTATCATATCTAGAATAACATTTGTGAGATAAATAATGACATATAGAAATGAAATAGAATAAGTAGGTCCAATTCTTACTTTTCTCAACTACATCCAGTTAATCTAATGTGAAACGATCAAAACCATGTTTGGATCCATTGGGAGTAAAAATTGACCTGATTAGATCAACCACAATTGAGTTGAGTAAGAGAAATCCAATGTCCTTAAACAAAGATTTTGAATTAAACTATGTTGATAAAAAATAATATCTTGTTGAGAGCTAATCCATAGTCAAAACCCAACAATATTCGAGTTTGAATCATTTTTCGTATCCAATATTACCAGAAAATCATATGGTCATTCGAATTTGACCCCTGAAATTTAATTTCAAAGAATTATCACTCTATGATGTAGTGATGATCTCAGTCAACTACTTTAGCAAAAAACGTGCACGATGCTTAAATATTGTGAATGAGCCATGTGGCAGACACAAGAGATAAGAAAAACATGCCTTGAAATGCCTCTAAATAAGACAACATTTGGGTTTTTGTCAAATTAAAAAGAAAAAATTGATTGTACGCGATGCAATTTTTCCATGAAACTGTGTTTCAAAGATATAGATTCATAAAAAGACAAATTTAATTAGTACTCACGAACAGTAAAAGTTCATCTTAACCCATCGTCCATCTTTCATATAGGTCAATAGCCATCCCTAAGACAAGAAATGACAAGAACTTATAATAAAGATTAAAGAACTAGATGGTTAGACAGGATGACAGCTAGAATCGTTAGCAATTTGGTTTGAATGAGGAAACCATTTATATGATTGAACCAGAGTTGACCCGTCATTAAGCCGAAATATAATCCAAAATTAGAACAGGAATTAGGACAATTTCTAGAAAACCAAATGAATTTTGGGCCTGATGAAAAAATGCTAAAAAAAAAAAATCTATGAAAAAATTGACCTTCTTGGAAAACCTAATATATTTTAGAGCATTTGCAGGCACATATGGTGTTATTTCATTAACTCCACATGTTGTAGTGTGATTATGTTAACTATTAAACTTATTGTAAATTTATTTCTCATATACATATATTACTATGTATGGATATAATTATTTTCTATTAATTTTTATTTAATTATTATATCATCGGTTTGATCATTTGTCAAACTAGTTGGATCATGAGAATCATAAATCGTTAATCTTTCCGATTTAACATCCACTTTAGCTTTTATTTTACATACAATTTATGAATGTAGACAATTGGGATTAACTTTTACGGTCTCTCCATGAATCCTCTTCTTCTAAATTTCAAATCTATATTAATCAATTTGAATGTCAAAAGGGTGGAAATCAATCTACTTGAGACTTCAAAAGGAAAAAGAGATTTGAATTAAAAAAAAGTTTAAAAATAGACTATGGGGGGGACCCGCCCTAGCAATGTGTGGACTAGAAGGAATTAGGAATGAGTAGATTAATGAACAAGGGTCAATTCCTCCACCGTCAACCCTTTTGCTATGTTATGTGTGGACTATAAGCAATACTGTGTTGATTAGTTTGGTGACATTTCGTTTAGTCCACAAACTCAATCATTAAACTTAGAGCGCTCTCTCTGTCTCTCTCTCTCTCTCTTCTCTTTCTTTCCTTTGGAATTTGAGAACGTGGGGATCTCTGCGTGTGAAATGTAAACGCATGTCACATTGTCATCTCATTCAAGTCAATACTGATAAGGATTGCTCTCATCAAGTGGAAACAAGCCCTAATTTTTGCTTTAGAATTATGTATATATCTTAATTATTATAACCAAATATGTCTAGATTAGGTTTATCTCTCTATCTATTAAGAATACATAAATTTTTACTTGATAGTCAAATTAACATAATTATGTTAAGTTCTCACATGATACCAAATATTGTCTAAAAAGTAAAAACTGAATAAATAAAGATGAATGACGGGCTAATTATTTTACTTGGAGTTTTACAATGGTAAAAATTCACTTTGAAAAACATTGAGAAAAATAAATTTATTTTGCTACATATGGACTGTGATCTAAGGCATGATTCATGAGGAAGTTTAAGTAAACTTGAATTTTAAAACAAACAAAACTATGATAATTGAAGATTTGATATCATCATGATCACCATCATTTAAACTAAAATAAATTGTGGGAAAAAGTTTCTTCCCTTCATACATTGAAAGCTTCCTAGAGCGAAGAGCCAATGGATGGATTCAACCCAAAGTCAACATGCTGACTTTGGGGATTTAGATTACTTTTTTTTTTAATATCTCCAGATGAGAATTTAAATTACGTTTCTTCTATCTTTAATCAATTCAAACCTATAATGATTGAAGACAAAATAATAGAGGATAATTTATTCTCACAGTTTATAACTTATTTCCTATACCTACTACTCCTTGCGTTTCTATCTTATTTATTAGAAAGTCCCCATCATGCCCTTCATTAAATATAAACTGACTTTGTAAATATAAATTATTTAATAAAAGTTCAAAAATTAATTGTGGCATTTTTGTAAAAAAAAATTACACTTGCGACATACTTATGAAGAGTAAGTTTTCAACTAATGTTTTCTTTTTATCTTCGTTAGTTATTTATTATTTTTAGGGAAAATTTCATTTAAGGACTGCAGTTGAGAATTTATATCAGACAGGCCCAAAACATTCTGAAATATCATTACATGACCAAAGGACCAACTAAAATTAAAATTAAGAGTAAAATTATAATAATACCCCTCACTTTTTTTTTTAAAAAATAAATATTAATGGTCCCCGGAGTTTCTACCACTGATGCTCAAGTGGCCGCCGCCAGAGGTTGGAGCTCCGGTGGCCGCAATTGTAGCTCTGGTAGCTGGAAGATTTTTTTTTTTTTTAAAACAAGGTGGCCAAGGGAAGGTTTGAACCCCTGACTCCTTGGCACACCAAAAGTGAAGTAACCATCAAGTCAAGCAAATACTTAATCATATGATGCAAATAAAAATATATATAACAAAACAAACGCAAGTATTTAAGTATAAGTGAATAAGTGAAATTCGATAGTTTAGAAGTGAAATTCAGGAATTTACAACAAAAATTTAACAATTTACAAATAACATAATAGAATGCACAACTCCAAATACAAATGTTTAAGTACAAATAAGTAAGTGAAATTTGAAGATCTACAATAAAAGTTTATGGATTTATAATCCAAATTTGGCTATTCACAAGAAGTACGAGAGAATTCACAAACCAAAATGTAAGTGTTTGGGTACAAGTGAACAAGTGAAATCTGACAATTTACAAGTGAAATTCAGTAATTTACAACAAAAATTTGGTAATTTATAAATAACATAATGAAATTCACAACCCAAATGCAAGTGTTTAAGTGTAAATGAGCAAATGAAATTTTTGTTGTAAATACTGAATTTCACTTGTAAATTCATAAACTTTTGTTGTAAATCTTCAAATTTCACTTGCTCATTTACACTTAAATACTTGCATTTGGAGTTGTGAATTCCATTATGTTATTTGTAAATTGTCAAATTTTTGTTGTAAATTACTAAATTTCACTTGTAAATTGTCGAATTTCTCTTGGTCACTTATATTCAAACACTTACATTTTTAGTTATGAATTCTCTTGTGTTTCTTATGAATAGCCATATTTAGGTTGTTAATCCATAAATTTTTGTTGTAAATCTTCAAATTTCACTTGCTCATTTGCACTTAAACACTTGCATTTGGAGTTGTGAATTCCATTATGTTATTTGTAAATTGTCAAATTTTCGTTGTAAATTGCTGAATTTCACTTATAAATCGTCAAATTTCACTTATTCACTTATACTTGGACACTTGCGTTTGTTTTGTTATATATACTTTTATTTGCATTACATGATTAAATGGTTTGCTTCGCTTAGTGCTTACATCACTTTTGGTGTGTCAAGGGCTCATGGATTCAAACCTTCTCTTGGCAACCTTGTTTGGGAAAAAAAAAAAAAAATCTTCCAGCCACCGGGGCTCCAACCTTCGGCGACAGCCACTTGAGTGCTGGTGGCCAGACCTTCCACTCCTGGTGGTAGGAACTCCGGCGACCATTAATATTTATTTTAAAAAAAGTGAGGGGTATTATTGTAATCTTACTCTTAATTTTAATTTCAGTTTGGTCCTTTGATCCTGCAATGATATTTCAGAATGTTTCGAGAGCTATATGATATAAATTCTCAATTGCAGTCCTTAAATGAAATTTTCCCTTATTTTTATATTGGACCTGATAGAGTACTATATATGTAGTTTAACTGCAGTGTTTTAGTTAAAATCTTATCACGCATAAAGGAATGTAAATTATGCCAATTACTAATCAATTTGTCTGAATTAAGCATTCCAGTTAGGTAAATATAATTTAATTAAATGTTTGTAGATCAGAAGCAAACTATGATTATCCAGTGAACGTTCTTCATATGATAAATACTTTACAATCAAAGACAAATTCCAAGACTTACATAGATGTAGCAGCGTCAATTTAAATTAATTGACTCTATTTGAACTAATACATAAAAAATCAATTTAAATTAATCCATAATTAATGGTGAAAGTTTTTGGATTGTCTAGGTCCAGTCTATATATAAATGTAAAAGAATAACAATATTATTAAGAAAATATTGATCCTAGGAGGAAAAAAATTAATTCATAGGACGGTAAGGATCAAAAGCAGGCTCATCACATAAAATTAACTGTATGGTACTACTGTATTATAGAGTCATTCCTCGTCGGCGCACGCCAAATCTAATTCTATTTTTTTTTTAAAAAAAAGGTTGACACATACGGACGTATATATGAACATAGATAACAACATTTAATTACCACTTGAATTAAAAAATTTATGTGGTGGTCATCCCATTACGAATATTAAAATAAGAGTTTATGAATCATTAAATTTGACTCTTGTTCTTGAAGACAAGTTACGCTCTCGAAGAGTTTAAGTGGGTCCCATTAAGCTTCGATGTGTGTGTGTTTTAATAAGACAATTTTGGAGTGTTAATTAGGTCACAATGAGGGAGAATTCAATGCCGCATATTGATCTGTGTTGAATTTTGAAAAAGTGCCTTCGTAATTATGGAAAACAACAAAATATACCGAAACAAATTAAACTCTCCACTTTAATTTGATGTTATTTTTTAACCCTAATTATAGGAGAGGCAAACTTCTCTAATGTTGTACTACCTTTAGTCCCTAATATAAAAGCTAGTTGATTAATAATGAGTAGATTAAAAAAGTTTGTTAAATTAGTTATTTGTAATCAATATATATTATTATTTTTAGAATATAATTGCTAATAATGTAATTAGCTAGAACTACAATTTGATGAAATATTTAACATATATAATTATTACAAGAATTATTTTTAAAAAATAGATAAATATGAGAGACAAAGTAGATTAGGATCTTATATTTAGGATCAAATTAAAAGTCAAACTAGCTCTTATATGAAAGATGATCGATAATATACTTATTATACAAATTAAATATGTAGTAAGTAGCTAGTGATAGAGAATATTTTTATAATGATGTGATTCTTTTCATCTTCAAGAATTAAAAATAATATAAGTATACAAGTTCTTAGAAAGTATACAACAAAATCAAAATGAAACTATAATATAACAATATTAAAATCAAATTCTTTATATTTATTATGTTAAATTTTCCGATTACACGTGTCCTGCTTATTAAACTTGTGCTGCAATTTCTTATATAATTTTTTTTTTCCAATGAGCTGCAAGAGACAGTTTCACTTGCTATAAACTTTACAAATAAGTGAATGGGGAAAAAAACAAGAAGAACATCAAAAAAACTATTTTTTAGTGAAGCATAATGAAAGCCAGTTATTTAATTTGGGAGATCAGATCAATAAGAAGAATATATATAAGATAAAACGTATAATGATGCGTAGATTAAAAACAAATTTGAAACAATCAATTTAAGTTAAGGTGAGTAATAGGAGCTCTCGTTATTTAAACAAGTGAAATTAAGGTTTAAACCCCAACCTTTATGTATTATATGATAATTAATCTATTTATGAAGGGTCTATATTTTGAGGGAGAACAATTTATGTTGTCATGATCTGCAGAATCCGTTCCTTGTAGCTTTCAAAAAGTTCAACCTTTCTCAATATAGTTAATGAACAAGAAACAAAAGGGAAACCTAATACCCCAATCCTTATAGTTTTCCCAAGTTTTAATTCAAGTCCTTGTGTGTAGGGGCGTGTATAAACCTAGTGGTCCGGTCTAGTCCAGTCCAACCCAAAGTGGTCTTGTCCAGTCTAGTCCAGTCCAAATAAACTATAAAATGAAATTAGACTAGACTATACTAGATTGGTTGGTCAGGCTAGACTGGGTTTTGGACCAAGTGATTAAACCCCCTAGATTGATCCGGTCCAGTCTAGGTGGATTTTTTATTTTTAAATAATTTGTAATTTAGATGTTACCTTTATTTTTTTTTAATGTTTTTAGAGATTTTTATGTATTTATGATGAAGTCTTAATATTTTAGGATGAGTTTTATATGATTATAGGTATTCTTTATTATCTTAAATCATATCTACCATGTTGAAATCTTGCTTCCCATAAAGAAATTTTTTTTTAAAAAAAAGAAAATTCAAAACCTGGACTGCCTAGACCAGTCCGCCAATCTGGTGGACCAAGTCCAGTATAACTCAACCTTGCGTCACTACTGGACTAGACCAGACCATGGACTGCCAAATCCAGCCTGACTAAAAGTTAGACCAAACTTCAGGTTGGGGTCTGGTTTGGTCCGATCTATCCGTTGTGTAGCCCTACTTGTGTGTTTCCCTTTTCTATTCGATCATTTATGTTTCTTGATATAACTTAGAATATTCTCAAATCACTAGGCATCCAATTGGAGAATTTTAAGCTACATCCAAAAAGAAATTATTTTCTTGTTCTTCCTTGCCTTCTCTGCATCTATGAACCTTAGGACCAAGATGACCCAATGAATAATAACCCCGACTATTTGGAAATTTATTTTCAGATGTGCAAAAAATAATTTCTCTTTAGATACTGCTTAAATTTGTCTAGCTGAATGCCTACTCAGATCCACCTCCACAACATATAACTGACTAGATGTCAACTTATCAATAACTAACAACACCCTTAGTTCTTATTTAATAGTTTTATACTTTAAGGACTAACGGATCCAATAAAAAGGCCAAAAAAAAAACATAAAGACTTGAATCAAAACTGAAGACTATAAGGATTAGGGTATTAGTAGTTTTCCCAAAACTAAATTCATAACTTGGTTTATTTGCTTTGGGAAGACTAATCAAATACACCTATCTGATTTTTGTAATACCTCATGAAAATTTTCCACTGAACATAACAATTATCCAATGCATAACCATGATATAAAAGGAGTAATGTAACATTGCTCGGGTCATACCATATTATGGTTATAAAATATTTCTCTTATCTCAGATTGCATAACCATGATAAACAAAGAATTGGACTACTAACATGGCAATAAGGAGCTTGTGTTATACCTGATGAACACAGTTAAGATAGTAGAATAGATAAATATGGAAACAAAATAAATCCTCAACTGAATCTGCTTAAATGCTCTATAATGTGTTGCTAGAAGTGATCCAAATCGGGCTTTTAGTTAGGCTACTCAACAAAAATGCAATTTAAACCAAAAAATACAACCAAATTAGAATCAACAACCAATCCAACAAGTTCCATAAAATAAAGAATACTGATGTCCTAGGTGGCAATTAAACAAAAGTCAACATAATATAAAGATATGTCAGGCAGGGTCACTTTTCCAAGTGACCCTTAGCCTCATGTTTCTTTTTAGCCATAACTCACATGCTGCTCTCACTTGCAAAAAGTAACAGGGTGAGACATAATGTCTTAGTGACAGAACTCATACCCACCATGCCTACAAGTAGGTGTATTCATAGGACGAGATGGGCCTGCCTGGTGAACAGGGATGGGACGAGATTTTCATCCCCTCTCTGTCTCAGTCCTATTGAGACCAAGATGGGACATTTCATCATTTTTTTCCCAAACAACTGTAATTTTGGGCTAGCATTTTGGGTCTTTTTTTAATATTTTATGTGTTGTTTTTATTAGGCTTTTGAAAGATAGAACATCCTAAAAAATTTGCTTTGTGGATTGCAAAAAGCTCAACTATAAGCAAATAAATCGGATTTTAACTATAAAAAAATGTTGAAAAAACTTGAAAACGTGAAAACCACCTTGAAAAAAAAAATACTAATGTTAACTTTTAGCCATTAACATCACTTAAAAATACAATATAATAACCAGCTAACACGCACATATAAAGGAAAAAAAAGGGGAATTGATAAGTTAGTAATAATTTAACAAGCAAATTTAAAAAAAAAAGTAATCAAATACCACAGGATGGGACTGTATAAGATGATCTCGTCCCATGTCCTGTCCCGTCTTGTTACCTATTTTGTCTTGTCCTGAAATTTTTTTGTCCCATTCCGTCTTGAATCAATCAAGACTAGGACGAAATGGCTAGGATGAGACATTTTGAACACCCCTACCTATAGGCATTGCTAAGAGGTACTCGGGTAGGACTAATGGCTAAAGTAATTATCATTTATAATCATGTTCCACAACAAGCTACAAATATCAAACATCAGGAAAATAAGTAGCAAAAGGTGATCAAGCAATAAGTCATAATCATTAATCACTATTTAAATTCAATTCCTGCCTTATATCCTCTTTATATCTACTAACCTAAACCTATAGGCTGAGTCCTCTTATGTGACTGTGACTCCTACAAGCTTTCCTCACATGTGATGCAGACCGACCAAAGTCAGCAGGGTACACATGGACCACAGGCTCCTTAAAAAAAAAACAGTATGCTGCCCTAATGGGTTTACTGCCCAATATTCTAGCAGGCATGATGCCCTCAAGGTATATTACCTTGGGACACTTCTAGAGTGTCACAAATAAGAGTGCACTGCCTTTTCCAAAGTGCCAGCCATAGTGCATTATATGAAAGTGAACCATGTATTGATACAATACATCTCCATCATAATATCTCCTCTTAAGTTACACAATTCACATATAATTATGGCATGTATCACTTCCTCACAAGGTATTACCAACATATTATCACATAAGATATTCAATTTCCTTATCTACTAGTTGCTAGCATGCTATATCACATATTCATTTTTGGTAAAAGCATTACACAATCATATAAAGAAAGAATAAACCAACATACAAACCTGAGCTCTTTGCCACGGTGACAGTGTTCTTTGCTGTCGAGAGAAAAATCCTCACCGGGGCATCCTTCGGTGTGCTTTACAGTGGTGATGATCACAGTATTGTGATAAATAAAGGTAGAATCAGAAATCAAAATTTAGGGCTTTTATCTAGTCTTAGAGTACTAGAAAATTGAGGTTTTTACAACAATCAACCATACAGAACTAAACCCTAAATACATCCAGTGACTTTGGAGGTTGTTTTATTTAATTTCTGTATTCTTGGACATTTAAAATCTAATCTAAAGGCTACTCTTTTAATTAGAGTCCCTCTTAGAAGAACTAGTCGGAGAGACAAATAAGACTTCATGTTACCTGGATGCCAAGAGTAGTTACTGGCATTCTTGGATCATCCCTCCAAAAACATTCCTCGAGCATTTAAAACTACCTTAAGATAAAGACTGTTAGGGATCCCCATAAGGTACCCAAAATTCCCAACTAGGCGAGTAAGAAAAGAAAATAACAGAATAAAAGAAATAGGAAGGTCGGAGTTGCTTATAGTCACTAATAGAGTTCTCAAAATTCCAAAAGGTTGCTCCAGGGTTTCCCTAGCAAAGAAAATCCTATTTTAAAACTTTTAAACTCCACCTAATGCCGAATGTGCAACCCTCATTTGTATTTAAAATCTCAGCCTTTCGTCACAATGACTGACGCACATCATCTTGGCGACCTCATTTTAATGAGATGCCATGTTTTATGTGTTCGCTGTGGCCACGTCAACATTCACCATGGCTATCTGTTCTAACAAGTAGATGTTACAATTTTCACCCACTTCCCATAACTTCTCCTTATACCCTTCTCTTTTAACATCCTAATTATTTCAAGGGAAAATCCTAAAAAATGATTTTTGAATTTCAAAATTCCAAATCAGTATTAGTTACTACACTCGTAAAGAAAATGATTACATTTGAAAAGCCAATGACAACATATTTTTGTAATAATTCCTGATTTAGAGTTTTGAAATTCAATAGTCTTTTTTTTGGGAATTTTCCCTTATTTCAATCACCTATATTTTTTGAAGTTAAAAGTATAGAAAACTCTTATAAAATTTACTCAAATGATATAATTTTGATTTTTAAAATTTTAACATTTTTTGCATAAACTATAAGAGTTTTATGAAGAGAATAATTTCATTTATGATGGTAAAGGTACCTAATTTAATTTATACATTATATTTTTTGAGATAACTATCTATAGTACCCGGTATCGTTTGCTAATCAACCCATATTTAAATATTATTAGACTCTAATGAGGTGAAGCTTTCTAGCTTGATTAAGCATTGAATGAATATCTTCCATTTGAGTAAGTGTTTCTAGTATGTTAGCATAATTTTTTTATTTGTGAAAAAGAGGCTATTCTTCATTTTCTTTTCCTTAAATCTATTCTTAATTCTTTTACTCGCCTAATCTTCAGGCTAAATTTAAATTATTTTGCCTAAAACATAGTCAGCACTAACGCCTTTTCAGTAAGTTTACAGTATAAGAGATTACTCACTGATGCAAGCTATGGATAAAAGAACAAAAAAACTATCAAGTATTATTGGCCAATTAGTTATTCGAACATGTATTCAAGGACAATTTCTTTTATAAAATTTCAATTTTTTTTATTTAAAAAAAGAGATGCTTTTATATGATTATTACTAGTTATGATTATGAAGATAACACGTGTATCGTCCAAATGATGTAGATGGATGAGATCTTGAAACACGTGACTCCGTTTGTTGCTTTGCCTTTCATTTTCTGTAAGCTTTTTACCATCTCCTGCCTTCCTTCATCATTATTATTATCAACTCTCTGTCCACTCCACAATTTTCATTTTGTCACCTTCTACACCTCACTATTACGCATGCATGACCTCACCATATTATGCCTACGTATCCTCTACGTCGATATATCTACAAATACTTGTACACTATATATATATTGGCCATTGGGGTCTCATGGAAAGATATATGGCATTTCAAAACTAGTAATTATTAACAGTGCCTTAAATAACAAATGAAATTCAATTATTTTCTTTTTTTGTTAACAAGATAGAAGGTTTGTGAACTTAACACTCCAAAGTTTTTTTCAACTTAAATGTAATGTGATATGAAAAGCATATTTAGATGCAAGTTAATTACTCTCATGGTATTGATTTATGCCCACACACAACTAATTCAACACACACAGAAACACGAATCTTAAGAGAAAGATATTCATTGTTTGGTATACTAGATGAGATGGAATGTAACTCTTGAACCTTTAATAACGTGGAAAATTAATAACATGCTATAAAGAAATTGTAGATGTTTTCAATTAGAACATAATTGAGCTATGAACATTTATGAACCATATTGAATCTAAATGCATACGTGATACATCGAAGGTAATAATGGAGCCTTTTTATATAAAACAAACATGAGGGTGAAGTGGGCGGTTCTAGAGCTTTATCAGAATGACCACATGTTATACAATTTAATGGGGGTGTTAATGTCCAATTTTGTCCTGATAGTTTTCATGTAGGAGTTGTGGGTATATTCAGAAGTTTTTTTTGGATTAATATTGCCCCAAAAGTATTAAAAAAGGACCAGTATTACCTTTAATAATTAAAAGTGTTAACAATGAATATTAGTTTTTTAAACAGTTGGAGTTATTTTGTTGTTTTTTTCAACATTTTTAGGGTAATATTGACCCAACAAAATTTTTCGAATATCTAGAGTTCGTACGTCAAAACTTTCTAGGAAAAATTAAATTATAATCCATTTAATAAATAATAACAATCTTACAGAATAACTTCATATTACTTACTAATAATGTCCTCATATTAATAGCTAAATTTGAGCACATTAGATGAGTCATATTCGGGATAAATTAGATATCATTACATTTATTTTGTAAGTTTGATAAATTAGTTTGTCAAAAAAATGATAAATATGCTAGATAAAATGAACTAAGCTCTTACATTTACAACCAAATACAACCTTCAACTTCCATATTAAGGATTATAAGGAGTATTGATTTACTATCTTAAATAGTTATGTGAATAGATATGTGTGTGAGAGAGGGGTTTGGGGGGATGAGGAATGGGTCCAGAAAGGTCATTTCAAAGTTGAAGAGAACATTATGAAGCAAATGAAGACGAAGAGAAAAACTCCAGAAGGATTTGGACAGCGATGACCTAAACACAAGAAAGTCATGGCTTCTTTTATTAAATTCATGTGTGGTCGCTTCATTTAATTCTTTTTCGAAAACACTATAAAACTCCTAACTATTTGTTTTTTTCTTTGATTAGTCAAGACATGATAAATCAAGTTTAACGGTTCACAATTAGAACAAGGACACATTTCGGTTGAAGACAAAGTTTTGATTATTAACGATAGGCACACATTTAATTTAATTTAATTTTATATGCGTATGTGACTAGAATTTCATTTTGGCCCTTCATAGACGGAAAGCTACTTAGTTTGACCCCCATTTTTTGGTTTTCAGATTACATTAGATTACATGTTGAATTTGATTCATACATTTCTCCAATTCTATCACTCACAGAATGAGACGTCATGAATGCTCTTTTATCAGTTTATCATAAATCAAATTAATAATATATTTCAGTAGCTACTTTCATTTATATAGTATATGAAGGAAAAATATATACGATTATTTATAAAATTTTGTGAGGGATCTAATTGAGAATACCTTTTATGTGTGGATAATTTTTTTTTCAAATAATAATGAATTTTGTCGGGCATAATAATTTTGGACCTTACGTGCTTAAGAATCCAATTTGAAAAGGGAAACAAATACTACCTCCAGTCCTAATTATAAGAGTTAGTTGACTAATTTAAAAAGATTAAATAAATAAGTTAAGTTAGTTATTTATAATAAATATGTGTTGTCTTTCCTAAAATATGCTTGCTAATTAAGTTTATTGGTTAGAACTACCATTATTAGAGGGACTACTTTGAAAAAAATGCATAAATTAAGAGACAAAGTGAATTGAGATCTTATAATTAGGATCAAAACAAAAGTCAAATGAGGTCTTATATTAAAAAGTAGAAGTAGTACTATTTTTATTTTTCATTCAAAATTTTCTGCATATTTTGACCCAAAAAAATTAAACCGTAAAAGGAAGGAAATGTTAGAGTCAACATTTTGACTCTTCAAGTGCCAGTGAGGGCCCACGTGTCGAGGGCATGCGCGTCCTTAGTGGGTCCCACGTTGACTCTTCTTAACGCTTTACTTTCATCGCGTGGGGAACGGGCTAAAGCTTTTAGATCGCTCATTGCTGCAAAGCTCCTAACTTGCAATAACCACTTTTCAAAGGCATGCATTAAAAAATTAAGTTGCATTATTGATATAATTTTTATATGATATTATATATATATATATATATATATAATATGGAGACCATTAAATGATTTGCATAAAAAAAGTGTGGTAACCAAGAGTTATCAATGATTTTTTAATTAGTAGAGTATTAATTATTTTGTATTTGAATTCTTCAGTGTATTGTCAAATATAATTTTTTTTTATATCACGACTTTGGAGTCAACTTAATTATATAAAAAATTCATTCAAAATTTTAATGTATATATTATTTCACATTAAATTTAATTTATGAAGAGAGTTTTAAATTTTAAGTTATTGCATTTTTTCTGGTCTTCAAAAGTTGGGCTATATACACATATGCTATATATATGAGATTTAATCAAAAGTCAACTCCTATATTAATAAATTATCTTATGATACTTTTTAAGGGAAAAGAATGGAAACCCCATTTACCTAATCAAATTCTTCAAAATGTCAACCCTAATATTTGGCAATTAATTGAAGCTTAATTTGTTCAATCTTTTTTCAGATTAAATTGTGATATAGAAGCATGTCATCGTTTTGACTAAGGTCTAAAAACAATGTACTAAACAATTTGGTTGTACCCTTAATAAGTCAATCACCTAATTGGGTCAGTATGGATTTTTAGGCCCCAAAATGATGGCTTTGTTGAACTAATATAAACAAATATTTGTCAATGACTTGACATAATCACAATACTTCCTTAACAAATATTTAAGAAATGAACACACACACACACACACATTATTATACGATGATAGTATGAAGAATCTGATGAAGGTTTTGATATCGAGTAGCTAGAAACAAACAATGAAACACTTCATAGTACTAGTAGTAAATTACAAGTAATTAATTAACGTCGTAATGATTATCAACACTAAAAAGGGTTACAATATAATATTGTTATATTGGTTTTAAAAACCAATTAGTTATACTTTGTTGATAGATTAAGAAATTGAATGGGAGAAAATTGATTGAAAAGGCTTGCGTAAATAATCACATTAAATGGTGTTTTTCTATAGTAATGTGCATGATTCTAATTATCTAGAGTTGTTAATTAATAACAAAATTTTAAGTTGAAAACTAAATCAGAAAAATATATACACTCACCCATATAATTTTGTAAGTTTTCCAATAAAAAAGAGCAATATATGAGGACTTATATAATAATATTGTATTTTGTAGTTATCTTCTTCAAATACTTACTCCTAAGTCAAATACAATTAGATTCATGCATAACCATCAAACAATAAAAAGATTACAAAATTGAAAATGTGATTGACAAAGACATAAAGAAAAGGCAAAATGGAAATAAATAAATAAATAAAACGAGTTGACTTGGATCCAATTAAACCAAGTTAGGTCGGATGCAAGTTTCAGTGTCGTCTTTGAAATTTCAAGGAAATTAAACTTCATAGAAAATATGGACATAATTAATTATAAATAAACTTGGTGGAGTATACTTTGAAATGAACCAGCCATCAGCTTATTTTTGTATATAATCCATCAATAAACTAATACTGGTCATAGCCCTCACCCTATCGTGCAAGTTATAATAATAAACTTGGAATTTTGTTGTTGACTCAAATTTTAGTACCATTTGTTATACGTTGTAATCATGCACAACTTTTGTATTTCTCATATGATTTAGTATTTCCAAAACTTAAAAAGTCCACATTGCCAACAACCCAATCAATGTAAATTGCGAAGTATTTGACATCCCCCCCCCCGGGGGAATAAGTGTATATATCCTGTTCCTTTGGGAATAAAACACCAATAAGGTAATGGTTTACAAAAAGAATTTTAAAAATATTTTATTAAAAAATTAATAGGTGCGGTGGATGTGTATGTCCACATTCAACGGGATACACATTTCGTTTAATGTCAATGCAGAAGCTGAAATTTTGATAAGATTAATTGTTATTATGTTTATTTTTCTTGTTATTTGAAATTAAAGTTATTACGTCTTAGATAGTTGTGCTGTTCGTGATATTACCTACAGGCACTTATCAACGTAGAAGCTGAAATTTCAGTGAAATTAGTTTTTACTACCTTAATTATTATTATTATTATTTAATAAGTTAAAATTGTTACCCGTTTTTTGCCATCTAAAGTTGTTGCCCTTATTAAACTATGTTATTAAAATTCACAACCTACTAACACTTGTCAATGCATAAGCAAACATTTTTATGAAATTAGTTGTCACTTATCTTTATTATTAGTATCATCATTTGATAATTCAAAGTTATTATTTGTTAAACTGTTATTGTCAAGGTATTGAAAACAAAACTAGTTAAGATAGCGGATCAAGGGTCAGTAGGTCAAGTCGGAATCAATATGGGGTCAAACTAGTGGAAAATAAAAAAATTTAAAAAAAATTTAAATTTTATCATTCCATCTAAAGACTAAATATTAATTTAATACCTTGAATTACAAAAAAAAAAATCATATACTTACAATTTTTTTCCAAGCTTCTTTATAATTCCTTTGACAAATTGATATTATAGTATCATATTAAAAAACTCACTGTGCACTAATCCTAGCAAAATATCAAAATAGATATATGATAATAAAATATTGCTATCTACAATCCATTAATCACTAAACTAATAGTTATAAATAGCTTAAGAAAGAAAAAAGTTTTGGCTTAAAATAGTTTTTTTTTGGGGAAAAAAAAGCAACCAGGTTAACTAGGTCGTTCAATTTATATTGGGTCACCTCGATCAATTTCACTACAGTCTACTTGCTCAACTGGACTAGTTACCTAGCTAGTTCGTAGGTTTCTGGGCTGAATTGACTAGTTCGGTCTAGGTTTGTATACCATTGTTATTATGGTTTTGATTTTTAGATTTCAAACTAAGAGTATTTAAATAATTTCTCCAAAAAATTTAATCCCAAAATTAGTTTCTCATCACTTTATAATGATTAGACTATTTTAGTGTTCTTTCTTGGGATTTACAGGCTCGGTTTAGGAGCATTTTTGAGCATTAATTTCTCCTTATTTTAAAGAAGTTACCATTTCAACTAAAAAGACATAGTTGAATTATTAAATTAATATTAGTTATTAGGACGTGAACATTTTAACTGTCTGAAGAAAATTTAAATAAATCAAGAGGATAATAAGGCCTTTGACCAGAGGTTGACATGAAATCTAATCTTGATCTATGCTACAGTTGTGTTAGGTCAAGCATTAGTTAGCGTTTTAGTTTCTCCAACTCACGTGTCTATCACGCGCCTCCATCCTGCGCTTTGGCATCCAGCGTGGCCTTTGGAAAAATTGATACAACTCTGCTTCATTACCTGCTACGCATAGAGTGTATATATAATATTACACATATATACATACAGATACATATAAATTATATATATAAAACACACAATGTAATGATCAACTTGGACCACTTGAATGGACCTTTCATCTTTAGCAAAGGGTAAAATTCTTTTGCATTATAATAATTCTCGACCAACAAACTAATTGATAGTTTGAAGGTTTATATAAATTTCTATCTAACGCGCGCGTCAAAAAAGAAAAATAATTGTAAATTCTCTTTAAGAAATCATGACACACACAAACACACACACACACTAACAACTGAACATTTTATTCGAATAATTCCTGGGTGAGTTATTTCAACTCCATTATTTTAATATTTACAAAGCGTACACTCTCATTATAAAATAATGTCAATTATCCATATACTTCATGAAAAAATTGCACAAGGATTTAGTTGCATTTGTATGTCATTTAATTATTCTTCTTCATTAGACTTCATATATTTTCATCACCACAATTAAATACCTCCAAACAGTATATAAAATTCTGGCAAAAGAAAAGACAATATACAAAAATACTCATATAGCAAGACTTATATTTAATACTCAACAGTGCCTCAAACCAAGCTGTCTCCAACAAGAGGATAACTATGCCTATAAAAAAATAGTTTTTCCTTTTTATTTTCACCCTTTATTTAATTCATAATATTTTAAACCTTGACTATTTAGAAACAAGAGTATCAGTTATTTCTAAAAAGGTATGTTTGGAGACAAATATTAATTATATCTATAAATTTATATTGTGAGTTTTATTTGGGAATAAAAGGAGAGTGATAAAATTAGGACTTATATCTAATGACGGAGGAATTTGATGGTTTTATGTTGATTTGGAAGACAATTTAATAGTAGGGGTATTTCAACCTAATTCTAAGTTTTTTTTTTTGGGGTTCCAATTCTTTTCATTTAAACTGGTCTTCAAATGATCCAATTTAATTATGCTATTGGAGATAAAAACTAAATTCTTTTTGTCATATTTATAATATTTAAAAACTAAATAATCATAATTTCTGTATCTCTTAAAAGCTAAAGAGCAAATGTTAAGGACAATGCGAATTAACGCAGGCTGCATGGACCACAATCTAGGTTTTTTTTTTTTACAAAAAATTAGAAAAATTGCTGGGGAAAAAAAAATCACCCATTGAAATATATGCAATTCCTTTAAATTTGTTTATAGACCTATGTGCAACTCATCTTCAGCCAGGTGTAACCTATCTTCAACTTGTGAAAAACGCAAGCAAGACATTTCCACATGGTAAAAATATGTTGTACAGATACAGTTAAAATAGACTTATTTATTCACTAAAAATGAGTTGTACCTGCTAAATTCAAGTTTTTTTTTAATGTGAAAATGCTTCTCAAACAAAAACTTTTGAAGAATTTTTTCAAAAAATAACAATAAATTTTCTTTTGCTGAAATAAAAAGCAGAGAACTATTTTTTGAGTATAGTTTAATTTTTTCTATTATAATTATTTCCCCTTTTGAATTAAAAATAAGAAAACTTCATCTGTTAATTTTAATACATATCTGGTGATTGATGGCCTTAAGATGAAACCCCACCACTATCACCATCATCCTCATCTAACATCATCATACCCTCCCTATTCCTTTATACATAAGGAACAACACAAATTTCCCACAAGACATGGATAATAATTCTCCCAATCTTATTATATAATTTCTCAAAAGCAAGACAAATCCCGAGGGAAAAAATAATCAAAATAAAATAAAATAGTGAGAGAATTAGAATAGGATTCAAAATTCTTCTCTCTCACTCTCTCTCCCCCTCGTTTGTCCAATCATCTCCCTTGCAATGTCAATCCGATTCTGGTAATCTCCTCTATCGTCCGTACCCTTTTGAACCGTTTCATATATAAAATGTCTCTCACACAAACCCATTTATAAGCCCTCAAACAAAAACACACACAGGTCAGAAGAATTAAACCTCATCAGAAGATTAAACAGAGAGTTCTAATATACAGAGCGAGAAACTATAATCAGAGATGGGTGAGGAATTTCAAGCTGGGATTTGTGGTGGGAATAATTACTGGTGGATCAATAACAACATGATGATGAACTCAACAACGCGAAGTGTTTTCCCTTCGATGCTGAGTTCATCTCCGTGTTCTGTGCTCACAGCTAACCACGATCTTTCTGGAGGAGGCGGAGGTATGATTGGCTACAGCACATGGCAGACGGATACGGTGGACTTGAAGGCCCCAGACACCGCGGAGGCGACGGCGCCGGCCACCTCTCTGGGGTTTCTCGATGCAACCACGACGACGAAGCCACTGCTTCAGAATCATCATCATCATCATCATCATCAGACTGCAGAACCTGATATTGCAGACAATCATCATAATAATGGTTCTATCTTGATGGATTCCTCTTCTTTGGAAATGATCATGGGTTGGAATCATTCTCTCTTGTAAGTTTGTTCTTCATGTCTGGTCTCTGGTCCCAAGCTTCAAAAAGTTTCTCTCTTTCTCTCTTTCTTTCTTTCCCCTCTCTTTCTTTTTCTTAATTATCAGATAAAAGATCTCAGCTTAATCATATCTATATATGTATATTTAGATCCTTTATATTTTTGAATTTTCAGCGGCAATTCTGTATCACAAAGCCAAGATCAGAAGAGAGAGATGTCGATGAAGAATCAAGATTTATGTGGTGGTGGTAATTTCTCAGTTGGGTCAGTTCCAGTTTCTTCAAGTTCGACGTTGATTCAAAGTTTGTATGATATTCCTCAAGCAGCACAGTCACTTTTCACCAACCCTCCTATACCACAATCATCTTCCATGGCCTATTCTTCAAGTACATCAAATAATTATGGCGCAATATCTAATTCCACTGATCAATTCATGCCTTCACCAACTACTACTACTACTACTTCGTCTTCTTCTTCTTCTTCTTCTTGGTCCAGACCCTCTAATAATAACAATCCCTTCTTGAAGTCTAGTGGTGGTGGCTTGCACTTTTCTAACTGTACTCCTTTCTGGAATGCTTCTGCTGAAACAACACCCCATGTTTTTGCTCCTTTAATTACTGAGAAACCCAATTTCACAAGCTCTCTCGTACCCAAGGTATATATATTATCTGTATTTATATGTAACTCTCTATATAATCTTATGATGGTTTTTCTTATTATATTGGTTCCTGACTGGTTTGAGTACAGCCCAAGAGAGAAGAAGTTTCGGAGTCGGCAAAGAAAGGTTCGTGTGAACCTGCAATCAAGAAGCAAAGGATTGAAACCCCATCGCCATTACCAACTTTCAAGGTACATTAGTGTAAAAGTTCACTAACAAATACATAGCTTGACTAGTAAGAGGTTGTATTATAGCTTATTTGAATCCTTAGTATGCAATTGTGTTTAAAACTCATTCGGATAGTTTTCCTGTTATTGTGGCCCTATATTTCCATCTTAACTAGGATTAGTTGGAATCCAATCTAACTTTTGAATGTCAAATATATTTTGATTTAATATAGAAAAAAAAAAGTCAGGAGTCCTACATTGGGATTTACCTTGAGAAAAACAATCTTATAGGGTTTTGGGCTCTCCAACTCTAATAGTTAGCTTTTCGAGTGTGATTCTCTTATGAACTTGTGTTGGTTACAAAAAGTTAAGGGGTTTTAATTTTGATTTGTTCAATCTTCATAATATAATTTTGCTTGGATTTTTAATCTAGTTAGGTGTGTTTATGGATGATTAGGTTCGGAAAGAGAAGCTAGGGGACCGAATCACTGCTCTTCAGCAATTGGTGTCGCCTTTCGGAAAGGTGAATTTTGTTTCTCGAAGTGTCTCTCTTTGATTCACTTTTTACTATTTGTGGTATTGTGAAGAGTTAAATTAACAACCTTTGCTTTACTTAAATGTTGAAACTTTGAAGATTAGATTTAAAGAAAGAAAGAAATAAACTAACCCACTTTTTGTGTGTATTTTCATAGACTGACACTGCATCTGTTCTTCACGAAGCCATCGACTACATCAAGTTCCTGCATGAACAAGTCAGTGTATGTTTCATTATTCTAATGATAATTTTGCTCTCTCCTTTTTTCCTTACTTTCAAACCCTAATTATTGATAAAGCCATACAGTTTAAATAATTATTCATGAACAAGTAATTTACTTATCTAACAAGTTGAGCTTTTTCTTCTAAATGCCAATCCCAGGTTTTGAGCACTCCTTACATGAAAAATGGAGTTCCCATCCAACACTGCCAGCAGGTACTTCCGCCCTCTACTTTCTCATAACTTCTGAAAAGTTAAGATTTTCAGTGATAATTTTTGTCGGAATGGTGAAACTTTCCTGGCATGTTGTTCCTTAAGTTCAAAATAAGTTGAAAAAATTATTGAAGAGGTTAACGTAATGGTCCCCACCCCCCAAAAAGTTACATAGACGTTTTCCGAAGGAATTTAGAGAGTCTGAAATATAACTAGACACATTATTCATTATGATTTGCTCACGCCTTGAGCCTAAATATTGTTTGATGATATGAATGTCATTATATATAGTTTTGACATATTGAAATATTGATATTATCTTCTTTTTTCTTTTTGGCAAATGATACATCGATATACTGATTAAAGTCTCTTTACAAGTCCCTATCAAAAATTGTATTTTTGTACAGATATCAAAAACAAGTTTCTAAAGTCTGAATCTTGTGCATTCTATTATTGAATGCACAGTATATGTATTTAAAGAGATAGAGAGAGAATAAAGAGTGGATTTAACAAAAATTAAACAGAGAAATGGAAAAATCAAACTCCAATCATAATTAATTCTATTATTTTCTCTCACTTTCTCTATTAAATTTCATGTGGTATTTCTTTATTCTAAAGAAGCACAATCCGGGATAAAATGTCATGCACACTTTCCCCTTCTTTTTTCCCCATAATCTCCTGAATAGTGCATACAATGTTATATGCTAAATTTTATATTATAGGCTAAATTACGCAAAACAAATTGCCCTGAACTCTGTTTTTAACCATAAATTGTGTTTGAACTATATAAAATAATTCTCTTAATGTGTGAAACTTTATAGCAAACCCATGGTCTATACATTCAATTTTCTGTGGACGAATCCTAAACATCAATTATATACTCCCTTAAATTATATTTTTGCGAATGCATAATCTACCAAGCTCTGAATTATGTGCATATGTATAAACCTCCCAAGCTTCAATATATATTTGTCTGTGGACAAGTGATGGCCAAAATTACCAGTAGTTAGAGGATTAGTTATGTACATAAATTTAAGGGTTTAGGAGGATTTATTGTAAAGTTTCAAAGCTTAAAAAAGTTTATGCATGACATAAAGTTCAGAAGAGTTACGTATTAATTTCGGCAATATTATTTATTGGTTGGGAAATAATAATAATAATAATTATTATTACTTGTGATTATTGTAGGGTTGTGAAGTGAAGGAGTCATCGGAAGGGCCAAAACAAGACTTGAAAAGCCGAGGGCTGTGTTTGGTTCCTATTTCAAGCACATTCCCAGTGACAAACGAAACACCTGTGGATTTCTGGACGCCGTCATTTGGAGGGACACTCATCAGATAAAACAACTAATTAATTAAACCCCCAAGAAAAAAAGAGGGTAATTTTATGAAGAGAGACTTAGTTATTATTATTATCATTATCATTATTTTCCTGAGCAGGTTGAGTATTTTCACTATTAAATTCCCACAACTGATTATATATAATAATCATGAATTCAGTGAATTCAATAGTCCAAATACTCACACCCCAATTAGTCATATTTTCATAAAATTACCCCTTATATATATATATATATTTATCTCTCTGGTTAATTAATTAGAGTTTGGGAACAAAAACAAAAGAAAAGAAATGAGGAAAAGTAAATGGCCAAAGACTTGGAAGGAGACTGAAGAGAAAAAAGCTGAAGAGAACAAAAGGAAAAGCAGCGAGGAAAGGAAAGAAAAGGAAGTGACCCTTCAATGCTGGGCCAGGTACAAGCGCGTATATGAGAATGATGTAGGGACTACCAAATGATTAATTATATAAATCTTTTATGTATTAGCTCAGCTAGCTAGGTGCTTTATGAATAACACAGGGTATTATATTTGGTGTTAATTAGTATAATTTATTTTAAGGGGCAGGAACAAGTTTAAATTCAGCTGGATTTCACATTATTTGTTAGATTATTATGTATTAGACATTTTGATTTTCTTTTTTTGTGGGTTCAAGTGTTTTGTTAGCTAGAGAGATTTTATGTGTAATCATATAGCTGAATTTAGCAGAAGAGGCTAGTATATGGCTTTTGTTCCTGTTTATTATACAACATTATTATCATATCTAATGTATTTTTGCACCGTTAATTAAGTTTAGAGCTTTTTTGCTCGAAAAAATAATTTTTTTGAAGAGTTTGGAGTCCCACTTTTACTATATCTACAGTTCTACAAGCGAAATTTAATTCAATAAATATGTTGAGATATTTACTTTTAATCGGATACTAAAAACTGCCATTGAAAAAAGGAAGTGGGCAAGTAGGGCTTAATTAATAATTGATTATATTAAGTTTAATTAATTTTTCTTTTGTTTCTATTTGATTAGCTTATTTACTGGAAGGGTTAGTGGGAGTGGCTCTCTTTTGCTTTCTTCTTGACAAATAGAAGGCTTGTGCGCGAGGGCACGCGTGGATCACTTTACATCATTAACTATTCTTTGGTAAAAAAAAATCATGGACTATTCATTTCGAAGCATTTGAATTATTATTATTTTTTTTTTGGGTTATGGTGGCGAGACATTTTCGAGAATTTAAAATAATTTTTCCTCATTATAATTAAATTCACTGGGATATGCCTTAATCATTGTCCCTTCCTTTCATTTACATGTACTTGAGAATAATATTGGTCTTTACGCTAAAGCCTATGAATTCTCCAACAGAATAACATAGGGTCCTTGTCACGAACAATTAAGGCCAACACACACCCACACGCACTATTAATTGTTAATATCAAATTAACATCTAAATGACATACAAATGGCATGAAAATTGTTGAGGATTGAGGATTATTCAGACTAGAATTTTTAAAGTTATGTATCTTTGCTCTTAGAGGTTTCTTTTTCTTTGTGAGACTTATCAATTGACATCAAACACCTCTTTAAATCATGACTTAATCAAGAAGTTGTGAGTTCGATCCTCTACACTCTCTTCGCCTAAATATTTCTAAATTTTAATACGAATATTATTAGGTCCAACAACTTTACTACTTTTTTATTTTTATTTTTAAGAGCTTCCTTGACATCGAAACGCAAATCCTCCAAGAAAACAACAAATTGTGCCCACCTTCTCTTTGTCAAATCCTCCAATTCTCAAGTCGAACCTCCTCTTCCATTATTGAATAACTTTAAAAAAGCATGCCTCACATCTGTCTTAATAATAATATCCCTATTAGTAACCAAAACTTTGCTTTATTCATCCTTTAATTTATATTCATCTTACTTGATCCAATTCTCATGATTTTGTCTTCATATTTGCAACCTTGTAAATCTTTCATTCACGAGATTTTATCCCTAACTTCTTATAAAACTCCTCAAACACTCATGACAAGCTGTGCTCACTGCCTTCTTAGTTTCTTTTTTAGCTAAGTGATATCTTCCTTAATTTTCAGCATTATGACACAAGTGAATCGAAACTTTTTTAAATGTAAAATTGCTTAAATCTTACGACCTTTCATCCTTAATGTAAGAATTGATTGAAAATTTACCTAAATATAATATCTCAATATATTTTATCTTTTATATTTATCCATTTTATCCCAAGTAATCTTTATGGTAATTACATATATTATGGAGTTTCTATCAAGAAGTAATTATAATACACATAATTAACAAAGATATTTCAGGAAAGACAATATTTATTTATTATAAATAACTAACTTAGCTAATTTTCTTAATATCTACAAATTAGTCATCTAACTCTTATATTAAAGACTAAAGGTAATATTTGAGATTAACAAGATAGAATGAATTGACATAAATATATTATATTACCAGTTGATGATTACTAGATTATATATAAAACTGAAAAACTGATTTTGGAACTTAAAAATTACAGAAATAAATGTGAAAGTGTTATTTTATTGAAAGATGAAACACTGTACAATATATGTTTGTCTCATTGGTTAATGATATTTCAATTTTGCACAGTGAATCAGATAAATTAATTGGAAGGAACCATAACAATATATCATTATGAATGCCATCAAGGTTTTTTTCCCTGACCTCGTTAATAATTAAACTGCTCCGTTAGAAAGTTATTGGGATAAAAGTTTGTGGATAAAAAGTTTTGAGAAAATGAGATAACTAAGAAATCTATACAGCCCATTTCATGTCTTATTTTCCCGTATTCTATGCGTTATATTTGTCTGCGTAACCAGAATTTGAATATTATGGCAAAGGTGATTTGAAATTGTAGGGATATAAAAAAGTAAAAATGATAATGTTTCTTCGTGATCAGTAGAGATATGAAACTTCAATAATCAAAAGATTTGCATAGATTCACATATCTTTCTAGGGAATAACTTGTTTCACGAGAAAGGGCTATTTTAATTAATTTCAACTTGTGAAAATGAAAGAAAATCAGTATATCTAAACCCTGCAGATATATATAACGAGATATTCTAAATGAAGACGCATGCGCAAAAAGGCATCATATATTAAAAGAATAAGCATAATATATCCCGATAGTTTATTTTTCTTTTCATCAAGTTTTTATAATTTGACCTGATTTATAATCAAGTCCCTATAATTTCAAGTGACTGATGAAAAGGAAAAAAATTACAAAAACCTGATTAAAAACCAGATAAAACGATAGAAACCGATAGATTAATTTTTCCAAAATCATAGTATGTGAATATTTTTATAATTAAACGGTGCATCACATTCTTGACTTAAAAAGATAAAACTTCTTGAGATGCCATAATTTATTTAAACGGAAGAATTTTGTTCAATAAACAAGACTAGACTTTGGTATAAATTTTGTCCTATATAACAAAGATGGACCAATGGGAAGAGCTTATTGTAATCAATTATTAAGCATCTCTATAGAATAAGCTTAAAGCTGAAGAATCGTTTACATGAGAAGTGACTAATCATGAAAAAGTTTACAACTTTATTAATTTAAAATCTTATTGATAGGCATATGTTGGCCTTCCCTTCTTATATAAACCTATTCACATGACTTTTAATTATTTGAAATTGAAAAGACAATGAGTATTATAACATAGCTTCAAGCATCTTAGGCTCATTACCTACCCCCCATCTCTCATTCCATTGTCCATTTTGATCCGTCATTATCGAGTCGTGTCATTCATTACACTTAGCAAAACGATAGTGTTTTAAGCAACATTATCAAACATGTGCATTATTTCTAAGGTAATCTTCATCAGCTATATTTGTTCATGGCATGATGTAATGACAAGTGAAAAACTTAAACAAGTAGTAGATATCTTTCTAATTTACTCGTTTAGTATTAAATATTGGCGCTAGTAAAAAGGTTTGTTTTAGTACCAAATACTACCTCCAGTCCTTAATATAATAGTTAAATAATTAATTTGAGGAGATTAAGTAAATTAATCAAATTGCTTAGCTTATTTGTGACAAATGTATATCGACTTCTTTAAATTACTTTATTTAATCATGTATATTAGAACTAACCCTTTGTAGAAGCCCTTTACAATTAATAAAGATATTGTGAAAATAAAACATTATATCATTAGAAGATAAAATGGATTGAGATATTATATTTAGGTCTAAATTTAACACCCGACAATCTTTTATATTTAGTACCGGGGATATAGTATAATGCTACCTCCAGTAAAAGTTAGTTGATGGTTGAATTTGGTCTTAAATATATAAGACCTTAATCCACTTTGTTTTCCAAATTTATAATTTTTTTCCCAGAATATCCCCATTGATTGTTAGGGGTTGAGCTAAGGGATAGTTCTAATGCATATAATTAAAGAAAATAATTTTAAAAAGTCAACACATATTTGTTACAAATAAACTACTTAACTGATTTTCTTAATATTTTCAAATTAGTTATCTCGTTCTTATACATTTTATATGAATCAGGGGTAGTATTCCAATATATTTTGTCTCCCAAATTTATAATTTGTTCTCTAAATTATCTCTATTAATTGCATTTATTAAGATGGTTTAATTTCCAGAGGCACTATTTTTTTAATGTAAATGATTAACAAAATATTTCTTGGAAACTAACACACATTTCTTACAAATAACTAACTTAACTAATTTTCTTAATCTTTACAAATTAGTTATTTAACTACCACCCATTTATGAGTGGTGGAACAGTTTGATTGAAAACTCACTAATTGTACTCAATGTTGCGTGTGTGAGACAGTATTTCAAATCTTACTTATCTTCATCAAAGTTACGGTTATATATATATATATATATGTGTATATGTAGAGAGAGAGTCACACACACATTATATGGGAATTTCAAATCTCATGAGTTCTCTTTATAAAAGGTATGGTTTAATAATGTAAAAGAAGATACTTAAAAAGGAATTTGAAAAAGCATAAAAGAAAAAGACCTATGGAAGCATCATTGTGATGTTAATAAAGTATATGAATAATTATGACTGCGTGAGACACCTTTGGTACAAATAAACCTTTTTTTCTTTTCTTTTTCCTTGTTTTGGCTAATCAGTGGCAAATTAAAGTCTCTGTGTTTTCCCCTTTTTTATATCTTGTACTACAAGTTTTTATTCCAGCTTGGTCATGAAAAGGCCTCTTTCTTTCTTTCTTCTTCTTCGTTCTTTTTCTTTAAAGAAAAAAAGAAATAAAGAAAGAAAAATCGGTGTCACTTTGAATCAGATCTTAATTGCCAGCCACACACACACACCAAAAATATAAGTGAAATATATTCAAGTAAGAGCAATTTGGGAACAAACATTGATGTAGCAATTCATGTCTGATTCTTCCTTAGCTGGGATGACAATTAATTAGCAACTTTAGTGTTGTCAAGCTGTTTGACCAAAATTAAATGTTCCCATTCGACAGCGATACAAAGATACTTAAGGGTGCAAGAGGTACCTATACTGATTTATTATTATAATATTAAGCCTATGTTGACTCTTTCTTTTTTTCAAAAAAAAAATCCAGCGTTAAATATAATATTCCTTACGTATTAGATACAACGAAAATTAATTAACTTGGTTATTTATAAAAATATATATTTCTGTAATTTAAAATATTTCATTTAATCGTTTGTATGAAAAGCTACTCTCATTAATAAAATTTTCTTTAACAAGTGTTGTCAATAGGAATAATTAGGAGAAAAATTGTAATTTCGAGAAACAAAATGGATTAATATCCTACACCAACAAATCTATTAGTCAACTCTTATATTTAAGATTGCAGAGAACATTAACTAGCAACCAATAGTATTGGGGGAGATGTCTCTCCTCTTGCATGCTTTCTCGTCCTCTTCCCTTATCTTCTTTTTCTACACGTGAGATTGAGGTATTTCAACATTTTAGATTTTAATTTTTTTCCTAAAATCTCCCAATTTGATTTGAAAAAAAAAAATCCAAAAGATTTAAATTCATTTTTCTCTTAAAAAGGTTAAATTCTCTTAACTAAACTCAATTATCACGGCTTAAAACTATGCTGACTATAACAATACACACACATATAAAGGTAATTGAATAGCTACTATTTTTTTGATACAACTATTCGACCTACTCTATTCCAGACTTTAAGTTACACTACTAGAAAAAAGGTCTTTTACACCTATTAGAACATAGATTTGCAATCAGAAAGACGATTAGTGTAGAAATGAGCGGTGTTAAAAGTTTGCACTTTTTACATGGTTAGAAAATTGGTGTAGAAAACTGTGATTTCAATAGTGGTTATTGTACCAACTAGTGTAAACATTAAAATTTTAAATAAATAAATAGTGGTTAAACAGTGGACATTTTTTTTATTTAATTTTCTTATACTAGCTAGTTCTTCTGATGACTGAATTTTTTTTGCCAAACAAAAAAAAACTGTGAAAACACAAAATAGTCTAATAGTTAACAACTAACTAATATTATGGTTTAGGAAAATAGCTCGGTGTGGAGAAAGCAAATGAAGGAAGATGTGATATTAGTGGTCATCAGGGAGAAAGAAAGTGAAGGGTAGTTTTTTTCTCTCACAAGAATGAACTAGTTCTCTAGTCATACTTGAATGACAAATATTAAGTAGATTTCCTCATCCTTGATCATTCAAGGTACTGTAACTCAGATCTGATCATACTTGAATGATGAATACTTAGCAATGTTCCTCATCCTGTTTAACAAACAAAATATAGTGACGATGCCTCAAGCCTCAGACAGCTTATTGCAACCTTTAATGGACAGATTCAAAGCTGGTATTGAACAAAAAGAGACTTGTATTAAGATTTAGGCAAATAGCTCAGTGCAGAAACAAGATAGAGATGATGTTGCCTACAATGAGAATAGAACGGCAGTACAACTCACTAAAAAAAAACTAAAAATTACAGCGGTTTATTTGTAACGGTTATAACGGTTTTGAAAAACCACTACAAACCACAGAAAATAGCAGTTTCAAATAAAACTGCTACAAATCTGCATCGGTTTGCCTAACTCTCATTTTGTGTCACATAATGTAGTGGTTTTCCGGTCAAATAACCACTACAAATTTGGCCCCAGCTTCGCACCAATTGGCGGGAAATTGGCACCACAATTGTAGCTGTTTCGTAGTTGCGGTTTGGCAATAATAATAGCAGCAAAATGTTTGTAAAGGTTCCTTTGTAGCGGTTGGTCAAAAAGCAAAAGGTGAACCGTTTTATGTTTGTAGCTGTTTACATTAAAACCACAACAAAGTTCAAAAATTTGTCGCTGTTATAGGTGAACCGCTACAAATGTGTTGCGTTATTCAATGCAGACACGACACGTGTCGTAATTTTGTAGCGGTTTGTCCGAAACCGCTACAAATGATGATATTTGTAGCGGTTTTATAGGAACCGCTACAAAATGTCAATGTCTATATAAGTGCTGCCCCCTTCTTCTTTCACTTTTGGCACGTGCACGTAGGAAGGTTCTGCTAAAATTTTTCCAGAATTCCACTATAGCTTCAGATCCAGTTCTAGTTACCTAGGTGCGAATGTATGTTCATTTATTAGTTAATTTGTTTAATAGTTACAGCATGTAAATATTTAATTAGTGTTGTATTAATTTAATATTTATTTTGGTTTGCTGATTTAATGACATTGATATTGTTTGACTTCATGGTTATATACGGTATTGTTTTTAATTTTTGTAGTTTGCATGTTAGTTATAATTATTTAATAATAAAATATATTTATTTAGTAATTAGTTTAATTAGATTCAATTTTCTTTGATTAGACATTAGGAGTGATATTATTTTAAATACAATGTTTTGTATTTTATTTAATTTAAGAAAGTTGAATTTTCTGGTTTTTTTAATTATTAATTATGGTTTGAAAGATAATTATAAATGTTTAGAATTTATTAAATTCATATTTAGACAATTTTGTATTTTGTATTTTTTTTAATTAGTTATATGTGATTTAGATTGTTGAATTAGTTAATTGTGATGATTATATATCTTATTGTCTTTAATGTTTTTTTAGTTTGCATGTTATTTTTAATTGTTTAATGATAAAATTTATTTATTAATTAATTTTATTAGACATTAGGAGTGATATTATTTTAATTACAATTTTAGTATTTTATTTAATTCAAGAAACTTGGACTAGTTGGTTTTTTTTAATTATTAATTATGGTTTGAAATATAATTATAAAATTTTTAGAATTTATTAAACTCATATTATTTTAATTACATTTTTTAGTATTTTATTTAATTTCAAAAACTTGAAGTTGGTTTTTATGTTTTAAATTTTTATTTATGGTTTCCAGGTAATTTTAAAATGTTTAGGATTTATTAAAGTCATATTTAAATAATTTTATATTTTGTATTGTTTAATTAATTATTTGTGGTTTGAATAGCATGGCTTGTCAACAAGGTAAAGACCCCATTAAGCCCACAAGACCCCCCGGCATCCTGACCAACCTAGGCCTTCCAAGGAGCCAGAGGAGGATGAGGGGCCCATGATCAGCGTGAAGATTACATGATCGATGAGCATTTCAATCTCAACTTGGAGGGGAATGAGGGCGGATTCAAGGATGATGTGGAGGGAGAGGTATTGGGCTCAGAGGAGTAGGAGGAGGAGGAGGAGGACCACCACCAGTAGTAGCAGCAGCAACAGCAGAATCAACTGCGTCGACCTAGTAGACAGTTAAGCCGTTGGGAGGTAGAGGTTATGGGTAAGTGAAATAAGTTATTTAATATTAATAATTAAATATTATTCATTATCAATTTTATTGTGCAGACCAAGCTAGCAATAGGTCCACGAGGAGACTGAACATGAAGGACATGCATTACATACAGGATGCACATGTCACAGCTCCTCTGAATGAGCACGGTCAACTGATTGAGTTGGGAGGACATCTGTTCAATTGGTATCTTGCTTATCTAGATGGGCAGTACACGTTGTTTTCCATCTACAAGTCAAACTAGAAGAGCATGTCATAGAAGAACAAGAACAACACTTGGGAGCTATCGAAGGTAATTAATTAGTAATTGAAATTTACAATCAAATATTTTTCTTAAAATAATTATGAGTTACATTATGAATTTGATTTCTTAGTGATTAAACCATAATTTCATTATTTAATTGCAGGAAAAATTCATTGTTAGGAATAAAATGAAGACATATGCAATGAAGAAGTTAGGGAAGGGTTGGAAGAATAGGAGGGTCTGCCTGTACAATGCAAAAAAAAAGGCGATAGGACGAGACATTGGAGGAGATGTAGGCAAACGTGCTAGATTGCATCCCTGCTGTCACATCCTCCCGAATTTAGCATTGATAGAAAGGATAAAAAATTTGATTAAGGGCCAATAATAAAAGAAGATTGGCTAAGAAGATACGGTATGGTGTGAGACCCAAAAAGGGTTTGGATTGATATTTTCAAATTTATCGGTTCAGGAAGGGCAAAATAGAAAAATTTGAGAAAAATTCTGAAAAATTTCCTAAAAATAGAAAATTGGTGAATTAGAGGTTTAGAACCTCAATGGAGGCCCTAGAGGTGAAATAGGTGTGAAAATGAATTGTTACGGAATTTTTGAATACAGAGATTTTTCAGGAAAACAGTGAAAAATGAAAGAAAAATAATATTTTTGATAGCTAGAGGCTTCAATAATTTTATAAAAAGTATGAACTAATTATCTAAATATTTAAGGGAATCTATAAAATTGGTTTTAGGTCTTGGAAGTATAGGAAATTATTTTTAGGAAATTATTTTTCCTGATTTTATCAATAAAGGCCTAATCAGGAAAAATTCTAAAAATTTTAGATCATGTCCTTATATGAAAAGAGGATTTTTATGGAGAGAAATGAATTTTTAGAGGCCTAGAAAAATTATAGAATGTTACTACATAATAGTAACCGATAAAGTTTCGAAATAGTTTGGGATTGTGATTTAGTTTGTGGGCCATCACAAACCATTTGTGAGCCCCACATTGAGTCCAATTCATGCCCAATTTCGTGACTATCCTGGAGCCTTCAAATTAATTAAAGAAAAACCCAATTTTCATGGATAAATCTTAAAATATTCTAGCAAAAATCCACATGGCATGATCTGAAGGTATCTTGCATTGGATGGCAGCCAAATAACCCCCCTTAGGTGGCATTTGGTGGTCCAAATAAGGGGGGAAATGGAAAATTATTTTGTCTATAAATACCCCCTCAAAATACCCAAAAATAGGTAGAAAATTAGAAAAATAAGGGGAGGTGCTGCCATTTTGTTTTCTTGAGCTGGAAACTGATTTTGATAAGTGCTTTTAGACAAGAAATCATCAAGCTTTAATCAAGGATTCACCAAGGTATGTCTAAGCTTTACTATGGTTGAGATTAAAGCTTGTTCGGTTAGGTTTTTGGGAGATGCCGTAATTTTTCGTCAAACATGCTTATGCTTTAGGGAAGGATAAAAACCTTAAATATGATGTAGAAAAAGCATGTTTAAATGGTGTTTGGATTGATTTTTGGAAGAAAACCAAGATAGGGTCTTGAATGCTTCAGTTCAGCTATGACTTGTTCTTGGGGTAGGAGTTTGTTTCACCTTGATTTGATCATTCTAATGAGTTTAAAATGTGTTTTTGTATAGGGATATACTAAAGAGAAGTGTTTAAAATCATTGGAATCAAAATAAAATTTTTTAAAAACCTATATACCCCTATTTGGCCAAGCTAAAATGAAAGGGGAGAAGTGTGATTTTGATAAATTTGAATTGATATTTGGATTCTACACCAAAAATTGTGTAGGAATGAGCCATAATATTGATGAAAGCAAAGAGGGAATAATTATGTAAAAAATCAAGGAAAAAAGGGTTTAATAAAGCTTAATGTCAAGCATTGGTGTTTATGCTTGAATTATTGATAAATTGAAATGTGTTTATGCATAAATTGATAGGTTTTGTGGAGAAGAAACAAGAAGAACATTAAGCCCTTGAAGAGGCCAAATTGTATCAAGGATTAAGAGGTAGCTTTGAATTATAATTTGATTGTTTATCTTGCTTGTTTAATGTGATTATGTTGATTACTTGAATTGAGAAACTTATGTTGTGGTAATTGTTGATTTGATGACATTTGAATGTGCTTTGGCCAAATGCATAGAAACATGTCAATGTGAAAGTGTTGATATTCCTCTTTTGATTTGATGCAAAATATGATTTTATGTACCTTGAGGATATCTTGAAGTTTTACAACATGCACATTATACCTTGCTTGATTTATATGATGATTGTAATTTATTACTACTGAGATTTCAATAAAATCTCCCTCCCCTATATATATAAACAATAATAGGAAGCCTAGGTGGCGTTACTAAGGGCAAGGAGAAAAGAAAGGAATTCACTTGGAGGATGAGGGAGTTTATGGTTATTGAAATAATGTTTTGTAATTATATGTTGTTATGTATTGTTGTAAACTATGTTGAATTATTATGTCAATGATTAAGGATAATTACATGTGAGTAATTGACCAAAGATTATGTGTGAGTACATGTCACATGATTGAGAAAAGCTAGATGAAAGGAAAAGAAAAAGAGAAAAGGCAAGAATGGTATGAAAAAAAGGATAAAAGTTGACAGGAGCAAAGTTTGACTAATGTGATTTTGAGCAGTTGGATGAATTTGGATCTGAAATTTGACATGCTTATAGATCTTATTTTTAGTTTTAAAACAAGTGATAATTTATTAAATTTGGAGTTTTATACAGAAAGATATGCCCTTTCAAAGTTGGGTATAAATCCTGAAAAATTGAAAAATGACAAAATAAATAGTACTACTTTGAACGAAAGCTGGGATTGATGTGTGAGATATGGATATCAATGAGTATTTTTCTTCTAAAGAGCATATCAAGAACTTTCTATAGAACTTGCACTACTAGAAAAAAACTTTTAACATCGCAAAATAACGACGGTTAAGCAGAAAAAACGACGTGGAAAAAAAGGCGATGGCATTTTTGTAAATAAGTTGAATGTCTCGTTATTTTCCATGACAATTTTTAAGAAAACCACTGTGGAAAGTGTGTTCATTTACCCTATGCCTCTCGCTTTCGGGTCATTCTTTCTCGGTTCTTTCTCGGTTCTTCAGTCGTGTGCCGTGGTCCCCCTCTGTTCCACCACCAAGAAACTGCCATTACCGGCCATTCCCCCCACTACCCCACCGTTTAAACTCCTCCATTGAGCTTTGGTGTCTTGTCCGCCGTCCGCCACCGTTCGAACGCCCCTCATTTCGCATTTGAATATTCTCTACTCTGTGAGTATCCTCTTCTTTCATCCTTTTCAATTTTTCTTGGTTTGTTGAATGTTTTGGCCATGAAAATCTGTTGTATTTGAAATGGGTTTGTTAGTTTTACATTGTGGTTGGCTTGTATTGTTCATTTTGCTTTTTTATGCGGTTGAACCGTTGGTTGGTGGGCATTGGATGTGAGAAAACCTTAATTCCTTCTTATATACCGTATTAGAAACATGTTTAAATGGTTGAAGTTGATTAGTTGTGAAGTTTTTTAATTTTTTTATAATTTTTTGATATTTATTTCGAATTTTTAGTAATTTTTTTGTAATAAATATAAGAATTTAGTAATAATAATTTGTTTGTTTTTTGTGTTTTTTTTTCCTTCGTTATGAACTTTGATTGATAGTAAAGTGTTGTTTAAAATTTCACTGTAAATAAATATCATTTGTGTTCCCGTTTTTTGATTCAGAAGTTTTAGCTTTAAAAATCTTTATTAATTGAATTGGTTTGAAATTGAATTTTTTTTTTTGTTTTTTTGTTATATTTTTTCAAATTTATCGTGTTGAAATATGTTATGAACAATATTTTTTTGTTTATTAAAATAATTTTTGTTTAACTATTTCAACATTGAAATATGTTATTTTTACTTTTGTTTCATTTGTTATATTTTTGGATTCATGTTGATTAAAGTTTTGAGCTTTTTTTTTTCTAATTTGGTGTTTAATTTGTACATAGTTGTTAAGGGGAAATTTTGTCAAATTTTTTATTTTTAAAAAAGAGAAATTCCTTTTAATTTGTAATTAAGTGTTAGTCAATTTTAATTTATTGACTAACATTTAATGATTTTATTATTTCAATATTTGAATTAAGGAATTAGAATTGAGCTTGACAACTATATTCATTGACTCTGTAGAACAATGGATTGTAGTTGGATGAAAGCTAAGAGAATTAGCAAGGAATATGAGGATGGAGTTGAAAGGTTTCTTGAGTTTGCTCAGAGAAATGCCCCTAGCAAAAGAGATGGATTGTACTATTGTCCTTGTGTCAAATGTTTAAACAATAGTCGACGGAGTATTTCTGAGATAAAAGAGCATCTTATCTGTGATGGGATAAATTTGAGGTATACAAATTGGATATGGCATGGAGAAATTAGAAAGACTACACTGTTTGCAAATGAGAAGGTTGTGAATGAAGACTTTGGTGATAGAATTTCGGATATATTTCGTGATATAAGGTATGAATCCTCTACACGGTTCTCTCCCACCTTTGAAACTTTGTGTAGTGATGCAGAGACGCCTTTATACCCAGGATGCAAAGATGATTACACAAGGTTGACAACCGTATTGAAACTGATGAATTTGAAGGCAAGAAATGGTTGGACCGATGCTAGTTTTACGGAATTGCTTGAATTGCTGAGTGATATTCTTCCCAAAGGGAATTCACTTCCGAAACGAATGTATGAGGCAAAAAGATTTTGTGTCCGATGGGTTTGGAATATGAGAAGATACATGCGTGTCCTAATGACTGCATATTATTCAGAAATGATTATGAAGGGTTGAATAAGTGCCCTAAATGTGGGACTTCAAGATACAAAATGAAGAAAGATGATGGTGATTATAATGAGATGACCAAAGGTTCTCCTTTGAAGGTTCTGTGGTATCTTCCAATAATACCACGATTTAAGCGTCTATTTGCTAATGCCACAGATGCAAAGAACTTGAGATGGCATTTGATGAAAAAATATGTGATGGAAAGCTTCCTCACCTGGCAGATTCTCCTCAATGGAAAACAATAGACCAAAAATTTCCTTAATTTGGTGGCGAGCCAAGAAACCTTCGGCTAGGGCTTTGTACGGACAGAATTAACCCATATGGTAATCTTAGTAGCACACACAGTGCTTGGCCAGTACTCCTCGTAATTCACAACTTGCCTCCTTGGTTATGTATGAAAAGAAAGTATATAATGCTATCTTTGATGATCTCAGGGCCAAAACAACCGGGAAACAATATCGATGTGTATTTGGCACCTTTGATTGAGGATCTGAAGAAATTATGGGAGGAAGGTGTTGATGTGTTTGATGCATATAAACAAGAGACCTTCAATTTACGTGCCATGATCTTCACCACGATAAATGACTTTCCGGCATATGGAAATCTGTCAGGATACAGTGTTAAGGGGCATAAAGCATGCCCAATATGTGAAGAAGGCACCCACTATATGCAACTTAAACATGGCAGGAAGACGGTATACCTTGGTCACAGAAGGTTTCTTAGTCGGTATCACCCTTACTGTAGATTGAAAAAGGCATTTAATGGCTCACAAGAATATGAAATGGCTCCAAGACCATTAATTGGAGAAGAAGTTTATCAGCGGGTGGAGGGAATTAATACGGTCTTTGGTAAGAAGAAGAAGAAGACTGCCGGTGAGAGGAATATATGGAAAAAAAGATCTATCTTTTTTTATCTTCCATATTGGCAAAGTCTTGATGTGAGGCATAGTCTAGATGTGATGCATGTGGAGAAGAATATGAGTGAGAGCCTATTGGTACACTTTTGCATATAAGTGGAAAGACTAAAGATGGAATCAATACAAGACAAGACTTAGTCGAAATTGGAATAAGAAATGTCCTCCACCCACAAGAAAGAGATGGTAAGAGGGCTTATTTATATCCAGCTGCACACACATTATCAAAAGAAGAGAAAAGAAGTTTCTATGGTTTTGTCAATAGTATTAAGATGACACAAGGTTATTCTTCTAATTTAAGCAAACTTGTTTCAATGCAAGATTTGAAGATAACGGGAATGAAGTCTCATGATTGTCATGTGTTGATGCAACAATTACTTCCACTTGCTATTTGAGGCATTATGAAAACCGATGTGAGAAATACTATTACAAGACTTTGTATGTTTTTTAGTGCCATTTGCAACAAAGTCATTGATCCTGCTGAGTTGGATGAATTAGAAAATGAAGGTTATGTGATCCTCTCTCAATTGGAAATGCATTTTCCTCCATCATTTTTTGATATTATAGTCCACTTGATAGCTCATCTTGTGCGAGAGATAAGACTTTGTGGCCCTGTGTGTTTAAGATAGATGTACCCTTTTGAGAGATACATGAAAATCCTAAAAAGGTACTCTAAGAATCCTTATCAGCCTGAGGCATCAATTGTTGAGAGATATGTAGCTGAGGAGGCAGTTGAGTTTTGTAACGCATATCTTGATAGGGTAAAGGCAGTTGGTCTTCCTCAATCTCGACATGATCAGGGGAGAAGAAGCAAGGGAACATGGGGTGTCATAGTGAGGTCTATGTCAAGAGAAGTTGTAATGCAGGCACATCTATACATTTTAAACAACACGGATGAAGTTTTGCCTTACTTGAATGCTCACAAGAATATGCTGAAGAACTTGAATCCAAGAAAGAATGATATGCAACTAGCTAATGAACATAATAAGTCATTTGCAGAGTGGTTCAAGCGAGAAGTGTTAAAAGATGGCAATCCTTCTGAGACAATACAGAGGCTAGCTGCAGGGCCTTCTTTTGAGGTTTTGTGTTGGGTGGATATGATATAAATGGTTATTCTTTTTACACAAAACCCAAGACGATAAGAGTACTATACAGAATAGTAGGGTGATGGTAGTAGCAGAAGCTATGCATTTTGCTAGTTCTAAAGACAGAAACCCAATGTTGGCGGCAATGTCCTATTATGGAATAATAGAAGAGATATGGGAGGTTAGTTATACCAAGTTTAAAGTTCCCGTCTTCAAATGTAAGTGGGTTAATAGTAATGCTGTGCAAGTGGATGAAGAATTTGGATTTGTTTCGGTCGATCTTGAGAGGTTTGGATATGGAGACGAGCCATTTATTTTGGCAAGTCAAGCAAAACAAGTGTTCTTCATTCCCGATCTAGCAAAAAAGAAATTGTCTATCGTGCTTCAAGGTAAAAGGCAAGGAGTTGGTGGAGATGATAGTGACTTAGAGCTTAATCTTGATGAAACCCCGCCTTTCACAGCTACTCAACCTAAAACAGTTGAATTAGATTTGGTAGATGATGACTATGCTGTTAGAGATGATTATTGTGAAGGAATTTGGGAGGATAATTGTTGTAAGGCTTAAATGAATTATTTGATTTTTTTTGCTAAATATACTTAATAATGTTTTATATCAACTTGATATTTCTTATTCTTACATTTATTAATTCGTTGTTCTTTAAACAGGAAATGGACGGATCCGGTTAACAGGGTTCTGGTGACGACAGCTCTTTTACTAGCCGGAGAAAGGGTAGAGGGCCAACCCGTATGAGGCATTTAGCTTTACATGATGAGACCATACAACCTATGGGGATTACAATGGAGTTTGATGATGATTTGAAGCCTATAGGAAAGACTGGGGCTCAATTTACTAGTTATGTGGGTTATGTCGCACGCAGTAAGATTGGCATTGACATTCCTAGCTGGAAGAAGGTGGACAAAGATTTGAAGCAAAACATTTAGGAGGATATATTGGTATATTGTGAATTTTTTTTCTCTACTTGTTTCAATTATAGTTGCTTATTTACTTTATAACTCTATACTATTATTGTATTGCAGCTGACATTTGATATTCCTGCCACTGAGCAAATGAGAGACCGTCTGTTTAAGCAACTTGATGAACGGTGGAGGGATTTTAAGGCTACTCTTACAAAACATTATATTCGTGGAAAAAGAAAAGGTGAGCATCCTAAGGAACGATATTCGTTTATTAGTAACGAGGCATGGGAGAGTTTTGTGAAGCAACGTGAAGACCCTGCATTTCAGGTTTGGTTTCTTCAAACTTAGTTTTTAATCAGGTCATATTTTATTTAACTAAACTAACTTTGTTGAATTTGTTTCATTGTCATAGGCATTGAGTCAGAAGAACAAACAAATATCTGAGCAGAATGTATACCCACATACCATGTCTTGTGCAGGGTATGGTGGGTTGGAAAGAAGTATGATGGAGGAACGAATGAAGAATGTACAGATGGCTGCTGCTTTAGATCCTACTAGCTACATTCCACCCATTGAGCATCCTTCTCGCCAAGAAAAATGGAAGGTGGCGAGGATTAAAAAGGGTCAATACATTACTCTACAGTCTGCTGCTGTTGCTGAGAGGATTGTAAGTAATATTTAAGAATTATGCTTCATTAATTGTTTTTTTTCAATTATCTTAAATTGAATTTTTTGCTTTAATGTTACAGGATACACTTGAGGAGCAATTATCCCAGGGTACATTCATCCCTCAAGGATGGATGGATATCTTGGCCATTGCTATTGGAAAGGCTGACCATCCCAGCAGAGTCAGAGGGACCCCTAAAGGGATTGGTATTAAAGAATTTTTTGGCTCTACTTCACGAAGAAGCACTAGATCATCCTCCGCTAACATGGTATCTAAAGAGGAGCTCGACCAACAACTAAAGGAAGAAACAGGAGAGTTCGAGCTTAACTAAGTCAACAACACATGGCAGAGATGCAAAAGATACGTGACGAATGCGATGCCAAGTTTCAACAGACTTTGATGATGATGGGCACGAGCGGATTCCAGATGCCCCGGCATTTGAACCTTCCCAGGTAATAATCACACATCTTTTTAAATCTTCTAAAAGTTCATTTGATCCATTTAAACTTATTTGATGTTCCTTAACTAATTTCATATTATATTTTAGGGTTCCCCTGTGATAAAAAGCGAGAAGGGCAGTAATAATCAGACACAGTAACTGACAGTGTCTGACCCTAACCCTAGCCCTGACCCTGTCGAAGACAATAGGATGCTGTGTACTCTCTATGTGGATTATGAAAATTCACCTATTCATGTTGCTAGTGGTCGAGCATTCATGGGCACAACGATTCACGGTAACAAAATTCTGAGCAATCAAGCAAGGGTGACAGTAGAGAGAATTATTCGTGGTCAAGGGGGTACACCAGTACCCAATCCTACTGATGAGGTTCGACTCTTGGCCCAAGCTAAAGGACATTCCATTTTGTGGCCAAAGAGACTTATTGCAAAGCCAATGGTGAAGAAGGCGGCAGTGAAGAAGGCCACAACGAGTGCATCATCAGATCCTGTACTCTTGCCTCTTCCTGGTGATGTTGCGCTTATGTATTCCAGTTTGGAGGTTCTTCATTCCATGGTACCAAACATGGATAAGCCTGTTGCTTTCAAGATGTCGTTGGGGATTGTGGGTTTAGATATAACATACGACTTTACCATTGACAAGAGGGACCTCGTTCAGTTCCTCAACTTTGAGGAGCTTGATATAGTCTTCATGCAGCTCGCTATTTTGTAAGTTACAATATCATTTTCTTATTTCAAATCTGTCGAAACGGAGGACTTGAAGGAACATATGGTTTTATGTGTCCTCAAAGGGTGCATAAAGAGTTTAATACTGTGGAAGCGAGATCAATCTACATGATGACCACAATGACTCAGACCAGAAAGTCAATATATTTTGCACCTTACGCGGAAGGGTAAGTGTATTATTGTATTTGAAATACACAAGTTGTATGTGTCGGATTATAATTAACATGGTTTGTCTTTTGCAGTTATCATTGGACTCTAATTGTTTGTGTCCCTTTTGATAACAAAGTTTACTGGTTCGATTCACTCTGTGGAAGTCCATCCGAAGAAACCAAAGATGTCATCGACACGTTAGTTTATGTTTATATATTTATTACTTGTGAAGTTTATAAAAACATGCTCTAATATCATTTTCTTTTATACTATTGATAGGGCTTTTCATAGTTTTAATGTTGTGGCGATTAAACAAAATAGACAAGCACCAAGATGGATTCTTCCAAAGGTATATGTTGTTTTGAACTAACTTTTAAACATTTTTAGATGAATTAAAGTTAAAGTTTATAATCAATAATGTCTAATATTCAATTTTATATCTCATTTTATTAGTACCGTTGTCAACAAGGACATGTTGAATGTGGATATTATGTCATCCGCTACATGAATGACATCATTGAGACAGGAACGACTGAGAAATTAGACGAGGCAAAGATGAGTTACGTTGCATGACGTTCTTCAATTCATTTCACATTTTTGACTAAGTTTACTATGTTATTTTTGATTAACAGGTATTTCAAAATACTGCGCCATATCTCATGGATGACATCAACTTGATAAGCGACACTTTGTCAACAACATTGGTACAAACTATTGAAATTTAGCTTTCAAATAGTTAGGTCATTTCTCAAAAAATTCATTGTTAGATGTTTTCTCTTGGTTCCCTCTTATACATGTTCATAATTTCTATTGTACAGAGAAGTAGTTACTTCTTTTTCAGAATTGCTGGTCCTAGACTATACGTGTTCTTTGGTCTTAACCCCTTAGTTCTATTGGCCGGTTTCTCTATTTTCGCTTTATGTAAAAGAAATTTCAATGTTGTATATATATTAACTAGCTAATTGATCTTGTTCTGCGTATTCTGCACTGCCTACATTTATTTGGAACTGTAAACTGCAGAGTGGTGAAAATGAAAACTGAGCAGAATTTAAGAAAAAAAAATGTTAACGGTGGTTATATGTATAACCACCGTTAAAAACATTTTTCATGGCGGTTAACAAAAAACCGCCATGGAAAGTTAAATTTCCACGGCGGTTTTTTTTTTGTAACCGCCGTGGAAATCTAACTTTCCACGGTAGCCAGACAACGTTCTCATGGCACATCTGATGGTCAGCTAATACAATGGTAGAAAAGAAGTATCTTCTTTACCCTTCTTTATTGGAAATTTAATTTGAGTCGTCACAGTTTTGATGTCATGCACATCAAAAAGCATATGTGTGATAATGTGCTATACATGTTGCTCAATGAACCTGGAAAGTCGAAAGACCACCTCTCTGCTAGGAAAGATTTAAGGGCCCTTAGAATTCGTCCAGATGCTTGGCCTGATGATAAAGAAAAGTTTCAACCAGCTAAATTCACATTGACGAAGCAAAACAAGGATATCTTCCTGTTAACATTAAAGAAAATAAAAATCCCTCATGGATATTCCAGCAATGTCTCAAGGTGTATTGATCTGCAGGCTCGAAAGGTTACTGGGTTGAAGAGTCATGGCTCGCATGTTTTGATGCAACAATTACTTCCTTTGACACTTAGAAACATACTCCCTCCTGATGTCTCTATGATTTTGGTGGAGTTGTGTTTCTTTTTTAAAAAGTTATGTGCGAAGGTTTTGATACCTGGGGAGATAGATCAACCGCAGAATAAAATAATTTTGACGCTTTGTAATTTGGAGATGATATTTCCTTCATCCTTATCCACTGTTATGGTTCATCTTACAGTCCATCTTGTTCAAGAAGTAAAACTTGCTGGCCCAATTCAATATCAATGGATGTACCCTATTACAAGGTGCATTGTATTATCTATTTCCATTCTCCCCATTTTAATCTCAATTATAGACAATTATTAATTAATTAAACATGCAAATATTTAGGAAAATTAAAATCCTATGTCAGGAATAAGGCGTGGCCAGAGGGAACAATAGCAAAAGGTTATGCTAGAGATGAGGTCCTGACTTTCTGTTCTAAATACTTTGACAACATCGAGATATCTTTCAATCACCTCCCACACATTGACGATTCTCCACCGAGGCCTTCCAATTCAAGCAACTTCTTCCCTCCTGTTGGGAAACCAGTTAGAGCATTTGAATACTTCAAACTGACTCCTACTAAGAAGTTACAAGCACACAGACATGTCTTGATAAATTGTACTCAAGTTGAATCTTTTATCTAGTAAGTTGTACATTGATTTTCTTTCTTATATTTAAATTTTTTTCATCCTTACCTTCTCTAACAAATAACACCATAGGGAATTTAGAAGATGTGTCAGGCGACAACTACGGGTTCGTTTAAAAACATTTGTTAAGGTTGACAAGAGAGTCCACAGAAAATTTTCGAGTTGGTTTACATGCTAAATATGTAATGACAACAATCCCCACATAGCTGAACTCCAAAGTCTTGCATATGGTCTGTTTGATGATGCCAGGATGTTTACTGCATATAATGTGAATAGTTTCAAGTTTCGTATAGTAGCATGTGATCAAGGTTTACTCACACAAAACTCTAAAGATTTTGGCATGTTTGGAATGAGGAGTTATGCTAGTACCAGTGACAGTGACATGTGATTTGGAGGCATTCCTTGTAATATCCTAAATTTTATTTTAGGATTTAAAAGAAAAAAAGAAGAGAAAGTAAAAAATATATGTAATATAAAATAATAATATTTTAATTAAAGAAAAGGGGATCATGTCATCTTTCCACCGAATTTAGTGGAAAGATGGGGCATTGACTTGGGGAAGAAAGAAATTTGAGGTACTGCGGAGGGGCTTGAGGACTAGCTTTTCTCATACCCAAAGCTAAAGGGAAAGGGATTCTATTTTCTATTGGACTGAGATCTTGTAGGGGCTGGCATGGGTCATTTGAGGAAGGGTCATTTGTTGAGTGAAGAAAAAATGGAAGAGGGTGGTTGGAAAATGGAAAATAAAAGAGGAAGTAGGAGGCAGAAGATGAGGGCGCGAGAGGCAAAGAAGGAAAGAAAGAAAGAGAGAGCGAGAGGAAGAGAAAGACATAGATGCGGTCATTGTAAGGGAGAAGACAAGTTTTGGAGATAATTTAGGTACATAAAATTACTTCTTTTTATCAAACTTTCTTCATAAATATTTCCTATATATTTTAAGCTTCCTAATGGCAGTATTATTATAGTCATTAGAGAAAATTTTGAAACTTATATATGGGATAAGTTTTGAGTTTTGATGAGTGTTAACCATAGTATTGTAAATCTATTATAGTAGATCATTTTTTATCGGTTTAGATTTGCCCATTTATTAGTTTTTAGTATTTAAATTAATTTATTTAGTTAAAAAAATCTATTATTTACGAAATATATCATACTTATACCAATCAAAATTAAGTTAAATAATTTATTTGAGTTGTTTAACATATTATTGAATTTTTAATCGGTTTAGTTTTATTTTATCAAGTGACTGGAGGTTTTAAAATAATTATTTTAACTAAAAGAATTTATTATTTGTGAAGAAAAAGAAATTTGATAGCTATACTATTAGAATTTTAAGTAGATTATGTATCTCTAAATATTTAAGTTACTACTAAATTTTTGATGGTTTGATTTTGAGGTTTAAATTTTAAATGGGATTTTTACAGTTTAAAATATAATAAGTTCATATTTAGAAATTTTAGAAAAAATTTTATTAGATTAAATAATTCGGAGGATGTAAATAAATAATTTGGGTTGTTAGAGAATTATAAGTTATTTCTAAAAATGCTTAATTTTGGGTTATGAGAGTCTGAGAATTTAGAATCAAAATTAAATTAGAAATTTAACTATATATATATGCAATTAATTAACATATATTAATTTATGGTTCTATTAGTTGTGTAGATTAATTATTGGATTATTGGTTTGAACATGGGGTTGACTTTATCGTAATCCTTTTTATAGCCTTGGTGAAAAGTAACCACTTTTCACTTATTATGTATGCTTGTATGATATTTGTGAGTGATTTTGTGTACTCTAATTTGTCTAAGACTGATGACCTTAGTTACTTTTGATGCTGGGTTGCTTGTGTTAGGGAGTTGTGGATCCATAATGACTTTTGAAAATAGTTAATCACTGTTTGTTTGGAAGAATTTTATTAAGAAATATCATGTTATGGGTTTAGAGTCAAAGGCGATGTTCTGGACTTTGTAAAGTCAATAACCCAATTATTATAAAATACTATTAGGTATGGTTAACATTTTTAATGAATCAAATTTCTTTTTATAATCATGGTAGCCTTTTCAAAAATTATACCAAGATTCTTTTCTACCATAATTAATATTATTAAATTTTGGATAGTAAAAAGGTTAGTAACAGGTTGGAGATAACCGTTGTTACAATTTTGAAATCAAAGCTGAAGATTTTGTAATCTGTGTTACATTACATGTAGTGGCAATAAACAAGGTTCACACATATCTTTCCTTATTAGCTGTAGTTCTTTGTTTTGTGTTGTAGTGCTTATCTTTTATGGTGGCTTGTATTCTTAGGTGAGGACAGATGGTAAGGTCTGAAAGGATTGATCATACTAAAAATCGGGCATCACCTTCACTTGAACAATCTCAACACCAAAGAGGAGAGACTCCTTTGACTCAAATAAAAGAGATGAGGACTATCGGAGAGGACAAATGGAGAAGAAAATTTGAAGAAGACAAGGCTAGGAAGAAAGAAGAGGATGCAAACAGCAATAATGGAAGCCCTAATAAAAATGGACAAGAGGTTGTGAGTGTTGAAAACTCGGGGAGGTGGACTAGTCATGATGGAGTAAGTACCAAAAAGACTGAGTGGAGAGATGCTCAGGGATAATGCTCTGCTCATATGGGGCCTACTAGAGGAGTTGGTAAGAGGGTAAATCAGAACTCAAGAAGCTCACAGAGGAATAGTAGTGAGAGCAAAAAAGAATCTGCACGATGGGGTTACTTACAGAGGAAGCAGACTCAGAAGAGCCATAAGAGCTTGAAACAATCTGCACAACAAGGTTGCTTTCAAAGGAAGCAGCTTAAGAAGTGCTACGCTGGGAGAAGTCAGAACCCCTATCATTATTTTTCTACGTCCCATTCTAGTGTTAGTGGACCCTACCAGAATTGTGGAAAAATGCATTCAGGGCAATGCTGAGAGTGTTATTGATGCCACAAGTTAGGGCACATTGTCCGTAACTGCCTAGAGGCTAGGTAGATTCCTCAGAATAATCATTCTACTATTTCAGGACATGTCTTTAGGATGACACAAGAGGAGGTCGAGGAATCCCCTAATCTGATTAAAGGTATAACTCACTCCAAAGACATGATATCATTATCTTGGTGATTCGGGTGCTAGGTATTCCTTTTTATCTGTTGAGTGTACTAAAAGTTTAATTTATGTGTGATTGATTTGTTCTGTTTGCCGCTTAAGGGCATCAGTGTGATTATGGGCATGGATTAGTTGTTAGCTAATGATGTCATCCTCAAGTGTAAGAGATTTGTGATTTCCTTTTATACTATGTCTATTGAGGTTGTTATAGGTTTCACACCCTGGTTGCCTACTCAAGTGAATAACTGTAAGTGTATTTAAGGAATTTGCCAACACGTATGACATTCTTCTCTGTTAGTAGAGACAATGGGATTATTATTGAATAGATAAAGGTGAAGAAATTCATTCAACTAAGTGTTAAATCACAGGATTCACTAGTACTATTAGTAAGAAAGGAGGACTATAACATACAATTGTGTATTGACAGTCGTGATTCGAAAAGTGACCAAATGGATATTTTAGATAGATTTATAGATGTAATTGTAGATGAAATGCTAAGTGTACTCCTAAGACATGAGGTGGAGTCCTCTATTGAGTTAGGTGAAGGAATAGGGCATATTGAAAAGCTCTCTATGAAATGTCACCATCCAAGTTGGAAAAGTTGGAAAAAGAGATTGAGGATCTACCTTTTTTTTTTAAAAAAAAAAAGTGTTTATCATACCTCTGGTCTTTCCATGTGGTTCATAGGAGTTGTTGTGAAGAAGAAAGATAATAGTTTGAGGTTAGGTATTGATTACTGTAGTATCATAAGGTTCAATTATAATGAACATAGTAGTGTTTTAAATTTTAGATTTGTGTGAAAATTAAGGGTTATGACTCTTGATTAAGGTTATTCAAGGATTAGTGATAATGAAAATGATTATTTGAGGATTAGCGATATTACGAATGATGATTTGAGGTTATATCTTTTAACATTTAGAGTAGTCTTGGAATATGAAAATTTTAATGGATTTAAAGTAGTTACCTGGCTTGTATAAAAATATTTAGTCAATTTAGTTTTGTTGTGATTTAGGTTTTTGGTGATTTGGAGTTATGGTTTGTTGTTAGAAGAAAGTCTTTATTGGAAATTGGCAATATGATATTTTGAAATAAAGTTTAAGGATTAATTTATGTTTGTTTGACCAAATATTTTAGGATTTGGTATGCTCGAAGTTAATAGTTCTAAATATAAATTGGGGATTGTTATGAATGATTATTATTAAGGTTGACTAATGGATTTAATGGGCTATTTAAGTAGAGAAAATAATTATTATACCCTTTGATTAAGGACTTGAAATAGGATTGATAGTTAAATATTTGGAGTTATTGTGGATTGTGAGATATGAGGGCTTGAGCTTGTATTAATAGTGTTTTTCTTAAAGATTTAGAAATACTATCCTTATGGTACCCAATTTAAGACCTGTAGTGATCATAAAAGTTTAAAGTATCAAATAGACAAAAAAGTTGAATATCGACAATGTAGATAGATGGAATTCCTTAAAGACTACGACTTTAAACTTAAGTATCACTCACCCAATCGCTGATGCATTGAGTAGGAAGACAATGCATGTGATCTATATGAGCTTGAAGGAGTATTCATATTTGGGAAAATTGAAAGATCTCTAGGTAGTGCCTAAGACATTAGCTACTCTACAGTCAATTTTGGTTGACTCTAAATTCTTCAGGGAGTCGAAGGTAGTACAAATAAAAGATGACCAATTATTAAGTATTCAAGAGGCATTAGAAAATGGGGATGTGCCAGACTATAACATTAGAGAAGAAGAAATCTAAAAATACAAAAAGAAATTTTGCAGAATGATGATAAGATTAAGAAGACCATTTTTGAAAGAGGCTTTATACAAGAACAAGTATATGTCTCTACTTTGTTGGACTAAATTAAGTGAAAGGACAGTTATCGGTCCAAATTTATTGGACATCACCACCAGAAAGATTGAGTTTAGCAAGTAGAAGTTGTTGATGGCCCAAAGTCAACAGAAGAGTTATGCGGATCATTAGAGAAGACTTTTAGAGTTTAAAATGGGTGATCATGTCTTTCTAAGGGTTTTTCCTATCATAGGTGTCAATAGATCCATCAAAGGCAAAAAGCTTACACCCTAATTCATGAATCCTTATGAGATTTTGGAGCAGATTGGACCTGTTGTGTGAAGTCCCATATTGAATGGCGAAGAGAACGAAGCATGCCTTAAAAAGTTGTGAATACCTCTCCCTCGTAGATACGTTTTCTGGGTAGCTATGACTGCATCCATGGAAACAAAACTGTGAGGTGGCTACGGCTGCACCCAAACGGACAATATCTACGAGCAACACCCTGGGGTGGCTACGGTTGCACTCTGGAACTTGGGGACATTACATGTTGTATATCAGATTGCACTGCTACCATATCTATCTAGTTTACACGACATGTTCCACGTGTCACCGTTAAAGAAGTATCATATGGATCCATCTTATATTATTCAGACCGTAGAGGTGGAGCTGTGAAAAAATTTGACGTATCAAGTGAAACCACAGTAGATTTTAGATGCTAAGGGCAAATAATTGTGGAACAAGACCACCCACCTTGTTAAGGTCTAAAGAGTGAGATATTGTATTTTGGATTTGTTTGTGTGTGTGTGTGTGTCTATATATATATATATATATATATAACCATTTGACAATTGTGAATGTTATGATCTTTGTAACTGTTCCACTTGACACCTCTCAAGCACTTACTTTTATGCTTGATGAGTAGGATTGTTGTTTACTGAGGCTTTTGTCTCACCAGGTGGTTTAACATTTTCAGGTAATAGCTCTAGGGCTGGTCCGTCAGGGAAGGCGTCAGAGGCTTAGCTATCAAGTTTATCTTGTATAGCCTCCTTTTTACTGTGTGATGAATATTGTATATTGCCACATATAGCTCTTTTTATGTACTCTAATTTGTCTAAAACTGATGATCTTAGTTACTTTTGATACTGGGTTGCTTGTGTTGGTAAGTTGTGGATCCACACTGACTTTCAAAAATAGTTAATCACTGTTGGTTTGAAAGACTTTTATTAAGAAATATCATGTTATGGGTTTAGAGTTAAAAGTGATGTTCTGGACTTCGTAAAGTCCATGACCCAATTGTTGTAAAATACTATTAGGTATGGTTAACATTTCTAACTAATCAAATTTCTTTTTATAACCATGGTAGTCTTTTCAAAAATTATACCAAGATTCTTTTCTACCATGGTTAATATTATTAAATTTTGGATAGTAAAAATGTTAGTAATAGGTTAGAGATAACCGTTGTTACATTCCTTACTATGGCAAGCTGATTGATATTGTTGAGTTAGATTATCAAGGACTTTTCACTATCACTCTGTTCAAGTGTTGCTGGGCAAATACGACAACTTCATGTGGACTCACTATTGACAAATTGGGCATCACATCTGTTAATTTCTCCAAGCTCATTCATATGGGAGAATCTGAAAATTATAAGCCATGCATTCTTGCCTCTCAAGCACACCAGGTTTATTATGTTGAGGACGAGAAACATAAAGATTAAAGTATAGTGGTTCACCTCAAGCTGTAAGATCTTTATGACATGGATGATGATGGTGATGACATCACTTATGACAGTGAACCCTTCCAACTAACGAATTTTGAAAATTTCTTCTCCGAATGAGATAACAAATTACCAATTGTTAGGTATTTCTTTTTTACATATAATTTTCGTTCATTTTTGTTACATTAATTAACAATAGATGTTTTAATTTTAATGTGTTATAATTCTTTCTTATTATTTGACTTTATATATCTCTTTTTAGGCAAGGTAATGAAGACTAAATTTTTAACAGTTCATTCCAAACCATTTTTTTAAAACTGGTATTTTTTTTTATACAAAATTTCAATATTTATAGCTGTTCTTAACCACTACAAAGTGTAAATAAACCGTTACAAGTTATAACTGCTACAAAATGACTTAAACTGCTACAAATGTCACTTGCCCTCTATAAATACCCTCACCCTCCCTCTCGTTTTTCACACCTCCTCCTCCTCTCCTTCTCTCCTCCTCTCCTCTGTTACTCATTTCCCCTCTCCTCTGTTACAATTTTATCAAATTGTAAGTTTTGTCAGTTGTTAATTTATTTTTATTTTCTCACATTATTTAATTTATATTTGCTAATATTTTTTTCCATTTTTTCATGTAGGACTTATTTACTTCTATCTTCTACTCTTTTTAATTTATTTCTTATCTACATAAATAACATTTCAAAAACTTTTTTAACTTTGATAATTATAACATGGTAGATCTTCTAATAAGTAATCTTTATTTAATATTTAAAATGTTAGTACAATTTTCTTATATAAAAAAATTTAATAAAATTTAATTACAAATCTGAAAACAAATTTAATTGCAAAATTATATATGTAAATAATACTTAATTTACTATATTTTATCTTTAAATTTTAATTAATTGCGAATCTAATAACAAATTTCTTTTTTTTTTTTTAATTTCAAAGTAACATTTGTAGCGGTTTGAAAACCGCTACAATGAACAAAATTTAATAATATTTTACCACCAATCGCTACAAAATTGTTGCTAACTAACGCCATTTTTTGAAAATTTCCTCAATAACCACTACAAATTTTGTCGTCAAATTAAATTTTTTGGTTCTCGCTAGACGAAAATTTATACCCATCATTAGTAGCAGTTCATTGAACCATGACAAATTTTCAAATTTCATCTCCTGCCTTCGTACTTGACTTTATAGTAGTTTTTTTACTACTACAAATTGCCAAAAAGTTGTCTCATTCATCGTGTCATTACTAGCGGTCTGTAGCGGTTGTCTATCTTGAGCAGCAATTCATAAAAACCACTACAAAACCGTTTGCATTGGTGGTTTTTGTAGCTATTTTCATAGCCGCTATAATTGTCACTTGTAGCGGTTAAAACCGCTACAAATCACTTTTTAACTGCTATAAATTACCTTTTTTTTGGGTATTGACTAATGGTGATGATAATACCGAGCAACAGAAGACAGCTTGAGCACCCTATGCCATCTCCATCTTTCTTTTTGAGAGCGTGCCTCTTAGTATTTTGATGAGACCACAAGCTAAAGGCAGGAGGGACTTATTCATTGCTAGGGCAAAGAGTGAACACCAGTTGACTTGGAAACTAGTGTTCAAGACTCATTTTACATGGAACACAAGATAACCAATGTAAATTTAAAATGTTACCTCGAACTTGACAAAGCTCGACATAAAGACTCCCAGAAAAGTAACTAATTAGCAGTTCTTCTCTTTCTTCAAACTGGCAAAAAAAAAAAAGATGAAATTTTTACTAGTTTTAAGGTTCATTGTTAAAGATCGAGAACAAAAAAATGCATTAAAAGGAACAAATACAAGAGTAGATGATCATCACAAAATATCATATATATTTATTTATATTTGGTGCGGGTATGGAGGCCGCTTTTGCAAAATAGTTTTTAAAATAAAGACTACATTTTTACAATAAAAAAAACTAATAGTTAGAGGATGAGGAAGCTTCTTCATCAGACAATAAGAAGAAGGTGGCAACAAGGTCATCCATGTCATCATACCCAATGTGCCTATGATCGAGTTAGAGGTTAACCTTGCTGTTAAGAGCATAGAAATAAGACACTATATGGTGGAGGCCGTGATTAATTACCACTACTCTTTGAAGTAGCTGGTTGAGAAGAGGAGGACGAGGAGGGGGAGGTGGGGGCAGTGAGGAAGGGTAGTGGAGAGGGGGAGGAGGGAAAGATGGAGGATTGGTTAGGATGATTTTCTGTCGTTTCACCATTGTGGGGCTGCTGACAATAGTAGACAAAAATGATGGAGAATAAGAAGAACAATTAGGTTTCGAGCTTAAATAGACGATGATAGGATATGGCTAGTGACTGTTCGAGTTTAGATTACTTTGAGGTAAATGAAAAGGTTAGAGATAGGCTGATGTAACGATTAGTAATCCCTATTGTTTACAATTATCAATGTCATTTAAGTACCCTTGTACTGGTTGGGTTAATATTTGATGTAAAAGGTAATAATAACACCGATTGTGATAATAACTTGTATAAATATTGTATTGTTATTTACAAAAATGCCAACACCTCATTTATTACACCATTAGTGCAATAATTGACGTATATTAGTTGGTGTAAAAAGGCATTTTTCTAGTAGTATTAACATCAATTTATGACATTTACAGCATCAAGTTGCATAATTAGATGGCATAACTAATACAGTTGATTTTGCAAATTTTGTATTTGTCCCAATTTTCATATAATGTACTCCTTTGATCATATTTATAAGGCACTTTTATTATGTTTCTACAAATTAAAAAAAACTTTAAACTGTATTAACTCTCTATTAAAATATAACAACTTTCAAACTTTACTTCTATTTAATATATACATCTTTTAAAAAAAAATAATTATCTATACTATAAGAAATGAAAGACAAAATGATATATTCATAATTTAATATTATAGATAGGACCATAGGAGCATCCTGTATGTATGTGTAAAGATTGGTTAACAATAATGAACACTTGAAGATCAAGTAGTTTTTACTAGTTAGATTTGTGATCAACTTGAGTCAAGATTGGTAGATTGCTATACTTTTTATTAAGAAATCAATCCTTTAAGTTATGGTTAATTTCAAAGAAAGTTCTCATTAATTTCTGTATCATGTTCTTAATATAAAAGTTATTTGATTATTAGATTTGGTTTTAAATATAACATTTCAATTGACTTTGTCCCTCAAATTTATAATTTTCCCTCCAAGTATTCATATTCATATTACATATTCAAGAGGTTCCTGCTGGGGGTTATTTTCAATGTATATGATTAGAGATGTTAGTCGAGGAAAGTCAACATATATTTATTCCAAATAATTAAATTAATTATTTTTTAATATTTTTAAATTAATTATATAGTTCTTATATTAAAGATTAAAGATAGCATTACAAAATATCATTGTCATGTTAGCGATAAAATATTGTCACACTAGTGATTTTTTATTCCTAAGGGCTTTAACTAAAATTTATCATAATGTTAAGAATCCTTTTTTTTTTTAGTGAAGTTAAGAATCCATTTTATATATAATAAAAAGAGGCATCATTACAAGGGGGGCAAAAACTTTCAGTGATAATTTCAATACAAATTCATCACAACTCACATGACAAGAGGCTTCACAACTTCCTCCCCCAAGATTTTAACCATTGTCGTCTTTGTTAGTGTCAAGCCTCTTGCTATATGTGCTACTCTCTCCAATTCTTTTTATAAGAATCTAAAATTTGAATTGTCTTGGTCATTTTTATAAGGTCCTACTTGTGATTATTTGAACATTTAATGTATTTTTACTATTTTTGTCCCTAATTAATTTTATATTCCTTTGGTCTTATTTATAGGATAAAGAGAGGACATTTTTTGATCCTATTTATAGGCACTAAGAAACATTTTTTGTATAAATGTACAATTTCACCCTTCATTTATTATCGTGTTGACTTTGTTTACAGGAGATATAATGTATATTAAATAGGGATAAAGTTGAAAAGTTGTTGAATTTTACATGAGAGTTAATGAAATTTAAAGTTTTTTCCTTCGTTTGTATGAAATATGTTAAAAGTGGCTTATAAATAAGAGTAGAAGAGTATATTACATTAATTAAAAGGTTTACTACATTCTCTTTCATATTTTCTCTCTCTTACTTGCCTCTTATAAATAAGGGCGTCCTTAGAAAAGAAAATTCATTTTTTATCTATTTATTACTTTTAACTAATTTTAACTGTTTTCTTAACCTGTGTAATTTAGTTATGAGACTCTTCTAAAAAAGACTAAAAGGAGTATGATGAACTTAACTTCTTTAGGTGATATATATATACATATATAACATCACATACACATATATCTAAACATCCAACAGTTAAATATAACATCACATACACATATATCTAAACATCCAAGAGTTAGCAGACAAAAACACTAGGTGAAAGACAATAAACATAAACACAAAGTCAACATTCAGCCACATCAACATTCTGATCATTTTGAACTTCATCAACACTATCATCAATTTCAAGGACATTTGATTGTGTTTCACTGTTAATAAGTTCCTCTATAACACTAAAAATATTAATGATTTCTTCTTCATAATCAATATCACATATATTATCTGCAACAAATAATATACCAAAATTATAGACAAATAGCACAGTTATTATGTTTGTTGTTTGTGCAATTAAAAGCATAAATAACTCTAATAAAGTATACTACTTGTAGGCCTAAATATAGGAGTTATTGAAGATTCAATTTGGTTCAAAATATAAAACCCAATCCATTTTGTCCCTCATTTTTATTTTTATTTTTCAAAATAATCCCCATGCTAATTATAAATATTAATAGGTTTTCATTATAATGCACATGAATAACAAGAGTATTTAAAAAAAATAACACTTATTTATTACAAATAATTAACTTAAATAATTTTTTTAATATTCACAAATTAATTATTTATTTTTTATGTTAAGAATTAGAGGTAGTATATAAATTAATAAATTACCTCTATACGTAAATCCGTGCAACCAATTGTGAGTACAAATGCGAGTATGAAGATTAGTTAGGAGAATGGAACTTATATACTTAGAACACGTGAACCATGATAAGCCCTTATTTTATTATAGCATCTTACATCTTATTTGGGGATTTTATCATGTTTATTGGGCTCAAAATGCATTATTGTGATTCATTTGAATTAAATGTGATTTCATAAAAATAATGCTAACAGGGTAAAAACTTGATCTTTTTGTGTTTATCTTTAAATAACTGATTGGTGGAATATTGGTATTACATTTAATAAATTTTGATTGCAAAAAACTTGGGTGAAATTACAGTAAAACAGAAAGTAAAAGGTCCAAGAAAATTCTGCTGAAGAACCAAGCAAAAGGAGAGCAAAAGGACCCCCCAAAAAATTGAGAAAAGGTGATGGAGATCCATAAGGTTTAGCACCAGACTTCCTCTCCTCAGGGGTTCTCTCCTTAATTTGATATATTGATTCACCATCATCTTCAAGAATCCACGGCCTCCATATTAATTCCCTCCAACCCTCACCGACGCCATTCCATCCTCACTTCCACTAAACAACACCCTTCATCATTTCGTCCCCTTTTCATCACCCCCGTCAGCATTCCACCAGCCATCATCGTTGATTCCTCTCTTTCCATTATCACCGTTGGCCTTTGTCTCTGTTCACTACTGCCTTCATCGTTTCACCACTTCTATCACACACCCACTCTATTCTTCATCTATTTTCGACATTTACCTCACCTCTCCTTCCATTTTCGTCAATTCCCATAAGCTTCCATGGCCGCTTGGCTGCTGCAGTTCGTTTGAGTTAACTCTGAAGCTATGCGTGGCTGACTTGATTGCCTAGTGGAGATGGATGAATGGGTTTGAGTTCCAGAGCTACATTTAGAGGAGTTATTTAGTTTAATCCTTTCTTTAAGCTCTGCAATTGAATTCCTGAATTAGGACCGATGTTATAGAGTTAATTTACTAAGATTACCAGTTGTATTTCTTAGTTTGGGATTGATCTTTTATGATTTAAATTGGAATGTGTAGTTTGAGACTGATTTATATAAATATATATATATATATCCTATTTAAGTTCATTACGGTTGTATTGTTCTTTCAGAGTTTGAATGAATTTTATCTATACTGAGCTTGTTCAATATCTCAAGTTAAATGTCTACTGCATAAAAGATCAAATTGTATTGATCTGAGCCTCATTACACACTAAATGGTCTTCAATGAGAGAATTACAGTTAGGTCCCAAGAAAGGGATTTAATAAACTAAAATTTATTGACAAGTAAAGAGTATACAATGACAAGTTCAAAAATAAGAAATGACAATAAATTCAAGCTAGTCACTTGTTGTTAAGACATTTTGATAATTAAATTTTTTTCTTAAGACCTCATGGTAATTCTCTCATCTTTAATAGTATTAATTGATGATTGTTAATTAGAATACTAGGAAAAACATTGACCAAGGATGCTAGATTTAATCAGTTGGTTAAAGTTATGCTTTTAACTTAGTGAATGATTAACAACCAGATCATCTTAAACAAGGACAACCCAATTTTTCGAAGGTGCATTAATTCATACTTCCCTCAATTCCAATTTCATATCTTTATCCATCATTTTTAATCAAAAAGACAAAATCAACGGGATTGAGCTTCAGGAAATTTGAAACAACAAAGCAAAACAATAAGACAATGAAGTGGCATTCTAATTTGATTCTCATGTGCTGTCCCTTTAGTGACAACTTGACGTTTTCAAAATAAGGGAGTAAAGGGAACCAAGCCTACACTCTAGTAGCCATGTTTAGCTGGAAAAGTCAAATTCCAATAAGAGCTTGTCAAGCAAAGAATTGAATAGCAAAGGTGGATAAAGGCAGAACAGTTGACAGGTTTTGAGAAGTTGCAATAAGCTCTGATATAGTGACAAAAATTTCAACTTCAAGGCTTTCCATTGAATTGATTTCTTTTACTGTTCCATTGAATTCTTTTCACTCGACATGTTGAACCTATGTGTCCACTTGTGATATTTACTGCTTCCTATCAAACCTTGAACATCTCTTCTTCGTTCAGCTAATGCTTAAAGGACACTTTTTTGGTAGATGGCTTGCATCAGGAACGTAATACCTCAGGGTCATCTCTCTGATCTGATGCAGCGTTCATTATTCATGAACATGACATATATGCTAGAATTGATTTGTTAATTTCAATTGAAATCATAAAGCTGAATGATACAAAAGGCTCATATGACCCATCTTGAATAAAAGCACAAAACTCAAATATGACCCCACAATGTTGATGGCATCAAGAAACATGCACACATATAGATCCATCAATGCTGTGGAAATTTGCTGCAACATTCAAACAAATCTTATATCAATGTTTTTACTATTTCTCATGATGCCTCATTCTAAGAATAAAAAATGCATGAAATTAATGATCAACTTGAAATTTTGGAGACCACGTATCATCATCTGTTAGAGCCAAAAATAAAAACCTTTTAAACTTCAAAATATGGCGGGGACAATGATGCTGCTTCAATCTAGAAACACACACACACAAACATGTATGTGGCTATTGCAAGTACCTTAAACATGCAATTTAATAAATTATCATGTATCATGCAGATTATGACAACTCCAAGAAGTTAGCACAACAGTGTCGCATAAAAGTTTTGATCCCCTCAACCTCTTTCAATATTAGGTTGAAGTCTATAGCACTAAGCACTTCAACAAAATGGCTGTTCTGAAATGTATCAAAAAACAAAAAACGGGCTCTTGTGAAAACCCAATAAAGGAGCTATAGGTATGCCCTATAGCAGATTAAATTATCTCTACATCTGAGATAAAAATCAACCAAGTGGATGCTCATACATTACATGGGCCGCTTCACGTAAGCGTTTTACGATTACAGAGATGCAAATAGATGTTTTTTAACGGTGTAATGAGAAAACAATTATACCTGTTCAAATAAGAGACATGAGCTTGGTCTTCATTCAAAATAATACATCGAGGAGTGAAGGGCTCTGCTATAGCTGCAAAGATGTGAGTTTGAGAAAGTGCAGCAGAACGAAAATCGCAACTTTGAATGAAGATTCCACCAGGATTTGAACTGAAGACGGTAGTTGTCCTCCTACTATTATCAAAAGATTAACCTTTCTGCCATTCCTTTCTCCGATATTTCTTCCTTACTTGATCAAACGCAAAAGTCAATTTGAAGAACAATAAACAAAGGTGAAATCAACGATTGGAAAATAACAATTTAGGGTAGTCGAGAAGGATGAGTTGAGAAAGAAAGGGGTACCTTTGGTTATGCTTTAGCTGCATCAATACGGTTTTGAACAGCTTCAATGGCATCCCTTTAATTCTCATAATCTTGCTTAGCCTTCCTTTGCTTCTCCAATTTCAGCCGAGGCATCTCCAATCTAATGAAAAATGGGGACAAAAAGGAAACAGCTGGAACATTTTTTTTTTTTAAGATGCCATTACAAAAATGAAAACAGAGGGTAGAGAGAACAGAAACGAAGGAAAGAATGGGGGAAGATTACAAATCTCTTCAGCATTGTAGAGAAGATGAGTTCACTCCTATCAAAAGAAGAACCGTAAAGCTCCTCGCTCTTCCCTCTCCGTAGCTGCCATAGTCGGCATCCCTATTCCCCACCGCCACATCATGGTACTAATTTATATCACTTTCTCTTTTTGGAGGGAAAGATTTTGAATTTTGAATCTGAGGTGTGGCGAGGTAAGGACGGGAGGCACAAGGGGGATCACGACATGAGAAAGCAGAGAGCCTCGGGGTAGAGGGGAAAAATGCAGGGAGGGTACTTGCGACGGAGACACAAGGTAAGCTTTCGAACTGTGATAGTGAGGTAGCCCCTGAATACCTGATAAAGCAAGGAAGACTCTGTTTTTTTTAAAAAAAAAAAAAAAAGGAAAGGAGACCAAACAAATTTTTAAATTACGGTACCACTTTCCACCTTTTACAAAGCCCAAGACATTTTGTTTTATTGTTTAAAAAATTTAAACTCTTAAAATCATAACTTGATTTCAAACTAAAATTTTAATAACTTTAAAGTATATAAAGTAAGTATATAAAAGAAGTTTTATCTTGATTTATATAAAAATATTTTATGTAAAAGCATTTTATATTTTTAACTCTCTAAAATAAAATAAGAGCGCAAAGACTGCATTGCGAAAAGAAGAGGTTGCTAAAGCCTGGAAGCACAGTTAACAGACTAGGGTTGGATACTTACGTTAAAGAATGAAATTATAGGAAAAGAGTTGATCTTTTGACCGTAGGAATATTAGATGGTGTCAAAGGAATATTGATTTTTACTAAAGAATAAAAAAGAAAAAAATTTAAAAAAAAATGCTTCCAAAAGTTTAAAATTTCAAACAAGAAAAGACTATAAAAATATGCTGTCTTTTATTTTTAAATATTATCAATTATTATTAAAGTTTAATAAATAAAACTGATTTGAAATTTTAAAATTTAAAGGTATATTTTTGAGATTCATCCAAAAAAAATCACTCCAATTAACAAGTGAACAACAACGAATAGATTTTCAATTCTTTTGTTATTTTTCAACTTTTCTATACTAAAAAGCAAAGTAAAAAAATAGACCAAATCGGCTGGTCCAATCACAAAATCAATGAATCTTCCGGTGATCTGATTTGGTCTAAGCATTAAACCAGTTAGGAGTTGAACTGGTCAAACCAGGATGAACTGGTAAAAATCTGTGTGAACCGATGAAGAATGGGTTTAAATAATTATGTTGCTATTAATTCTATTTTTTCTCACTCAACTCCTAATATCTTAGTCACTGTAGATTTAAATGAATTTTAATGATAATTTTAGCATCAATAATTATTAATTTTAGTTATTGATTAATTGTAAAGATTAAAATTCTCAATATTGTTGTATTTTGTTATTGTTACAATCAAACTATTATTATATTTTCTTGTATTTTGTTATTAATGTCAATGTATTTTGTTATTTTTAATTGAATTATATTATTTTAATATGACTGATAAGGGAGTGTTTGGCAATTTCTCCAAAAGCGCTTTTGGACCCCAAACCATAGTTTAGGGATCCAAATGGCCAACCACCCACTTTTTTTTAAAAACCAAGGTTTTAGGCAAAACCTTGGTTTTGTCCAAGAAAACCATAGTTTTGAAATAAGCATACCGGGTGTGGCTTTTGAGGAAGGAAAGATGGCCGTTGGAGTAATAATTACGCCTATTAGTGGCTCCCAATCGTGAAAAAGCAAGAATTACTTGCCTCTTCTCCCACTGTCGTCTTGGCCATCACCCCCTGTGAAGAAATTGTGAAAATTTCTTACTGTCAGTGGCTCCCAGTCATGATAAAGCAAGAATTACTCGCCTTTTCTCCCATTGTCATCCTGACTGTCGGCCCCTATGAAGAAATTGTGAAAATTTCTTGCCACCGAGATCTTTTACCGTCCTATGCCGTCACCCCATTCGTCCTATGCTGTCACCACATTCGTCTTGTGCCGTTGCTCAGGAATTTCAGTGCCAGTAAGGTGTTTCTCAGCTTGCTAGGAGAAGATCTTTGCTCCATTTCTACTCGATCCATCCCTCCATTTCTGATATCTTCGCTGTTCAGCTCATCTCAAGTCTCCGTGTTTGGTTCCATTGCTCAGATCCAGAACTCAAGTAAGTCCCTCTTCAGTCATTATTGTCTCCACCAATGCATGTTCTCCCTTCATCTCGTCTCAGGTCTCCATTTTCGATTCCATCCCTCCATTTCAAAATTCCTCCCACCATCGGCTTTTTTCCCCCCAAACAGAGGTTGGTTTCACCGGGTGACCATGCTATGTTTGCTTCTACTGGCTTCTCTTTTTTTCCCTTCCTCCCACCTTTATATGTTGCTTGCTTAGTTGACACCGATTGATTTTGTTAGTTGCTTTTATTTCATGGTAATCTGTTCATCAATTGAGAATGAGAGACAGAGCATTTGTGTGTGTATACGAATGTAGGAAAAATCTTGGTTGTGGCTGGAGATGTGTTTTGTTTTCAAATTCTGGTTGTGGCATTGACTATTATAGTATATCATTTGAATAACTCAGAGAGTTAGGCCACCGCAAGAAATTTTGTGATCTTATCATCCCTGGTTCTGAAATGATATGGATTTCCACGATTATGCTAGAACTGAGAAGGTGGTTTATTTGATCGTGGCCTTTCCTCCTTTATTTGATTAGATATATTTTTATTTTTTCAAATAGACCATGTCATCTTCTCTCAGAACTTAATTATTGGATTAATATATTTACGTTTCTGTTTGTTTTGTCTAAGATCAAGAGGCGCTATGACACACTGTGTAGGTTAGGGTGTTTATTTGGGTTCTGGAATAAGATATAATATGTTCTTGTATTGAGAATGGGCTAGACCTTCTCTTGCTTAGGCATGAAGTGATAAGGGACTATATTTGGGGTTACTTTGTTGAATGTACTCTATCTGTGGTCTAAATAGTGAAGGTTTCCTATCTTCTTTTGGAGTAATGATAATGGATCTTTTATGGATCAAGCAGTCAATTAGATTGATTTCTGTCCCGAAATATTATCATTGTGAATTTGGGTATCCTTGGAGAGATATATGTTTTACGTGTAGTGTTTTGAGTTTCTAATTGAGAATAAAACATCTTTCGTAAAATACAAGAAGTATCTTGTGATGACTGAAGAGTTGTAATTGGTCTATGGCATAATGAGTAGACAAAATGGAAAAGCTTCATGGGATATAAGAACCACAAAGGTCTTTATTGACCTGTGCATTGAAGAAATTGAAAAAGGAGGAAGAAAAGGAACTAGTTTGACAAAGCCTACTTGGACAAGTCTTGGGGACAGCTTCACTGCGAAGACTGGGACAGTCTATATGAGAATCCAATTGAAGAACAAATTTGATGCCCTGCGAAAGGAGTGGCAGTTATCGGATAGGTTGCTCTATGAGACAGGTTTGGGGTGGGATGCTGAAAGGAATACTGTTAGTGCCCTTGATGATTGGTGGGAGAAGAAAATAGTGGTAATCATTTAACTTTATTTGAACTTGCATTTTCTCCCACTTTAATGTTTTTTGTATAATGTATAATATTTTTGGTGTTGAATGCACAAGAAGTTCTAGGCCATGAGAAATTTATAGAAAGAGGGCTTCAATTTTGGGCTGAATTGACTCAACTCTTTGGGTCTACAGCTGCAACTAAACCACAGTCATGGGCACCTTCTTCTATGACACTTCCAAGCGAAGGAGTTCCTGAAGATGATATGGAAAGAGGGTCTGCGGATAGTGATGAAATTTTGGAGGCACCAACTGGCATAAGTGGGGAGTTTAATTTGGTCACATTCAATGATATATAGGGGAGGAAGTGGAGGCAACACTGGGATGAGACAGGAAACCATTCGTGGGGGTAGAAACACAGGTGGCAGTCGACCTAATAGCTTATTAGGGGTTAGAAAAAAGGGTGAATCCATGAAGAAGAAACCCATTACCACCATGAAAATAGCGGATGCACTAAGCAGGATAACTCAAGCAAATGAAATTGATTCTCAGTATGAACCTGAAGAGATTTTAGAAGCACGTGCTAGGAAGCTAGAAGAAAAAGCACGTGTTTATGAGACATCAATTGTGGGAGTCATGGAGCACCTTAATGAAGTTGATGAAGTTGTTGATGATCCCGACTTGTTTGGCCAGTGCAAAACACTCCTTATAGACAAGCCAGCTGCAAAGGAGATGTATGTGGCTTTGAAGAATAAGAGGGAAAAACTCCTGATCTTCTTGAAGCATGCAACTAAGGATTGAGACTTCATTTGTGTTGCTTATCATAGTATTTGACTACCTTTTGTGTTGCTTAGAAGATGACTATGATAATTTGCATATATTTTTGGGAATGATGCAACTGGCACTATTGTATTATGTGACTACTAAACTTCTGTAGGAATTAAACAACTTATTTTCTTGTTAAATGTTTAATAATTTCATATCAGGGTTTCTGAATTTTATGTCTATGTGCACTGGACAAGACAAAAAATAGCTGATGAAATTAAAATTGCAGAAAAGTATTATAAACGACAGAACAAATGGGTTAATCAAGTTGCAGTAGTGGTTGATGGATACTCTCATTTGTGTAAAAAGCCCTAGCATACAAGTATTTATACAGGCAGGGCATGGGTAAGGGATGTTTTACAAGGCCATTCCACCCTTTGTTATAATATGTTTAGGATGGAAAGGAAGTGTTCTTCAATCTTTGCACAGAATTGCAACAACACAGTATAAGGGAAACCAGAAATGTTGGGATACATGAAATGGTTGCAATATTTTTAAATACCGTTGGCCATGCGCTTAGTAGTAAGATGCAGCAAGAAAGATTCCAGTATTCAAGGGAGACAATTAGTAGACATTTTCATAATGTCTTATTGGCATGCTATATACTCGCTATGTCCAATATCAAACCAAAAGATCTAACATTTCAACATTTGCATACAAAAATATGCCCCAGTGGTCGATCTGGCCCTTTTTCAAACACGCTATTGGAGTAATTGATGGAACACATATTTCATGCATTGTTAATGCAACTGAGCAGACAAAATTTATTAACCGAAAAGGAAGAGTAACGCAAAATGTAATGGTTGTTTGCGATTGGGATATGTATTTCACTTTTGTATTGACTGGATGGGAAGGTAGTGCACATGATGCTCATATATTTGACCACGCCCTCACAACTCCTTCCATGAACTTTTCCCATCCGCCTCAAAGTATATTTTAAATTGCTACAATTTATTTATGCTTAACTGTTAGAAAATAAAGTTTATTGATGCCAATTATATATTTCATGTAGGCAAATATTATTTGGTGGATGCTGGCTATCCGAAACCCATGGGATACCTTGGTCCCTACAGATGTGAACGCTACCATCTCCCTGATTTTTGAAGGTCATCTACACTTGAAAATGAGAATGTGGCGTTCAATTATTTGTACTCAAGTCTACGGAGCACTATTGAAAGAACTTTTGGAGTTTGAAAGAGTAAGTTTGTAATTTTAGGAAACATGCCGAGCTATGACTTTCTAACACCGGTTCAAATTGTTTGTGCAACAACGGCCATACATAACTTCATTAGATCGACATCCATTTCTGATCTTGGTTTCATTTAGTTTGAACAAGAAGGTTCTTATGCGGAAGAAAATAAAGATGATGATGGAGTTGGATCTTCACATATACCTTCATCAATAGAACATTCATCTCATATGGCTCGGCTTTGTGACTCCATAAGAGATCAAATTGTTCACTATATACAAGAATAGTCATGTCCTTTTTATTTCTTCTTTTCTTTTCAGATAATGTAATTTGTTGTTAAAAAAAACTACTTGGACAAATATATTTCGTTGCAACCTCTGTTATTAAGAAAATTAATATGGAATTTTTTTGTGTGGTTAGTTAATTTTGTGAAAAAAATTTGTGGGATTTCATCTTTAAAATCTTTAAGAAAAAGAAAATATTTTTTCTGTTGGCAAAATAAATCATTTTCTTAAAAACATATTTAATTATTTTATTAATATATATACATATTAATTTTTTACTCCCTCCGTTCCTTATTATAAGAGACATTTGATACTCATGGCATGTTCCTATATATAAGAGACACTTACAAGTTGTCTCTACTTTTTTGTGTTGGTTTACTATTTTACCCATATTTATTATCTCCAACTCACACTCTCTCTCCCTCCCACTTCTCTTTCTTTTAATAATTTAATTGTTCTCTCTCATGCTCTCTCTCCTTATTAATGAGGGCATTTTTGGAAAAAAAAGTATACTTTTTACACATTAATTATTCTTAACTAATTTTAACTGTTTTTTTATCAACGTACTTCGGTTATTTGTCTCTTATAATAAGGAACGGAGGGAGTATTATTTATATTATTTATGTCTTATTTATTATGTTGCCAAAAGATATATTATTAACAAATTTATTAGTTCAAATAAACATATATTATGAAATATATTTTATATGTAATTATCATTTAAACTTATGTCCTTTTTAGTAATTTCTACATATTAAAAAAGCACTTCTGACAATAACTATCAAAACACTCACTTTATCATAATCACTTTTTAAAAAAATCTATTATTTTAAAATCTATTCTCCCCAAAATCTATTCTCCAGAAGCTATTCTCCGAACTTTAGTTTGACTTCATCCAAATACCCCTTAATCTCGAGTTAATCCAAGTCTAACCAACTGACTATTAAACAACTACCTCAACTGGTTTAGTATTTGGTCTGGTTTTTGGTTTGAGAATGCTTGATACTATACTCTCTTTTATTTTTCCCGCCATCTATCCTATACTCATTGAAGTTAGTCAAGTTACTTATTATATATGTTATTTAAAATGTATTAATTGAATATGTTACATTCTTTTTTTTGATAAATATGTTACATTCTTTGGACATATTATTACTGCATGATGGCCATTGGGATATAATTTGAGAATGTAAATTTTTTCCTAATATATTTACATAATCAATATATTTAAGTTCTATGGACAATGACAAAAAAAGAAGCTGGAATTTTGTAAATGCCAAATAAGGATGTCAACATAAATTTATTGTTATTTGTAAATTCAGATTTGTGAATACTCAATACCAAATAAAGTTGTATTATCAAACCTGATTTGGGATTTGTAATTTCCAACTTCTTTTTCTGTCATTCTCCCTAAGCTCTATGATGATTATATTGCATTCTCCTCCTTTTATGTATATATCATATTTATATTATTATGCACATATATAATATTATTTTTACTTAACTATTGTGTCACTAATTCAACTAGACGGTTCAACTGATCTGAATGTTTAAATCATAACCCATTAACCTTTAAGGTTCAACTTTCAATGGCTTTTAAAACATTGGTTTTTTTTTTTTTTTTACCAAGAAAACATTGGTTGTTGATAAGAGAGAAATGCCTATTTATTTGTTTAATTTATTTTTGGGGCTCTTTAAAATTAAATAATTATCCTATTTTTTTCAGGGCCATTACAAAAAGAATTCTTCTTAACAGTACCTAAACTATACATAAATAAATAATTTAATTTCAAGTTTCATAATACAAGTATCATATTTCTCGTAAATAATGAGTTTTTTTAAGTCTAATTATTTTACAATATTAAGTTAACCAATAAATAAAACTAAATTGACAGAAATTATCAACAAATTTAGCTCTATAACCTTGTAGTAATCTATTATTAACACTTAACACTTGCTTTAAATTTTAGTCCCAAATTTTTTTTTAAATTGCACAAAATTATTATTATTAGATAAATTTAGTTAAGTGGAATAATTTCTGTAGGAAAAGTTTAGCTGATAAGGATAGTTTTACTTAGAGAAAATCACAAATGAAGACTCCTAAATTACCAAAATTATAAAGAAGTCATGTGAATAAGTTAAATTATCATGAGGACCCAGTCTCATATTGCAAATATAAAATTTTGGTAAAATGTCTGAAATGTCCCTCAACCAAGTTGTGATTTGGTTTACTAAAGTTGTCCTTCACTAAAGTGAACTTGTTATTTCTCATAGGCAACTTGTCATTTGACATATCCTTAGCCAAGTTGTAATTTGGACTACTAAAATTATTATTTGTTAAAGTAAACTTGTCATTTCTTATAATCAACTTGTCATTTGGGCCAGGAACATTTCACACATTTCACTGAGATTTCATATTTACAATAAGGGATCGGTCCCTCATGGTAATTTTGCTTATTCAAGTTATTGTAATTTTGATCATCCGAGAGTCTTCATTTGTCAATTTTTTTTTTTTTTACTTGTCACAAGTATGCCTTCCGATGACAAATCAAAAAGTGGCAGAATTGTAGCTACTGAAACTCTCGGTGTTACTCCCTTTCTCACGCGTTCGACAAGACTCAACGGCAAATATAGAGCCCAAGGTTTGAAAAAATGGAATGGCCACTGAAGCAGTGATTTAAGAAAAAGTGAATCAGATTGGGGTTAAAAGCGGTATTGATTAAAATAATATAATTTTATTAAAATAAATAAAATACTTACGTTTCACTATAAACAATAATATTTTAAATCAATTATAGACCACAAAATTAAATAGAAATTTAACATAGAAATAAAAAAAATTACTTAAATTTTATTATGATTAACTACCACTGCCGGTTTTAATTATAAAATATTATTTAAAAACCATATATGAGGTGTTATGACAAGAGGAAGTGATAAGCGGAGCATTGGAAGGTCTAATATGTCTGCTTTCATATTGAAAACCGCGAGGATTAGCTTTTACGCCTGCAGAGTATCAAATCACCTCTTGTATGCTTTTCATTTTTCGACATTTTAAAAGTAGTTCTAATATGACATTTTTGTAAATGGAATTAAATAATTAAAATATTTTTATATCAAATTCAGAAGGAATAAAAGCTTTGAAATTTATCATTATTAGTATATTTTTTATTATTAGTTGTTTAATATTTATTATTACCAGTTCACAACTTGTTAATAAATAATCTATCTTTACTAGTATATTTCTTATTATTTATAGCTCAATACGTATCATTATCAATTCACAACGTATTAATAAATCTTTTAATATAAGATAATTTTAATGATTTAATTATATTTATGAAATATCAGATCAGATATGTCCCCCCAAAAAAAAGGGAAAATTTCAATGAAGGACCGCAGAAGGCAATTTATATCAGTCAAGAACCAAAACTTTCTGAAATTTCACTGTAAGACCAAGGGACCAAATTGAAATTAAAATTTAGAGTGAGATTACAATAATACCCCTCCCTTTTTATTTTATTAAAAAATAAATATTTGCCGGAGTTACTGTTCCGGCCACCGGAGATCGGAGGTCCGGCCACCGGCGCTCAGGTGGCCGCCGCCCGGGGTTCAGTCACCGGTAGCCGGAACAGTAGCTCTGGCCGAACCTCCAGTGGCCGAAGTTTTTTTTGTTTAAAACAAAGTGGTCAAGAGAGGGTTTGAACTCATGATCCCTTAGCACACCAAAAGACTTGTAACTACCAAGCCAAGCAATCTATTCAATCATAAAATGCAAATAAAACTATATATAACAAAACAAACGCAACTGTCCAAATATAATTGAACAAGTAAAATTAGATGACTTACAATTGGAATTCAGCAATTTGCAACAAAAATTAGGCAATTTACAAATAACATAATAGAAGTTATAATCCAGAATGCAAATATTTAAGTGCAAATGAGCAAGTAAAATTTAAAGATTTACAACAAAATTTTATGGATTTAGAACCCAAATTTGGTAAACACAAGAGAATTCACAACCCAAAATGTAAGTGTTTGAGTATAAGTGAACAAGTGAAATTAGACGATTTACAAGTGAAATTCAGTAATTTACAACAAAAATTAAGTAATTTACAAATAACATAATAGAAGTCATGACCCCAAATGCAAGTATTTAAGTGCAAATGAGCAAGTGAAATTTGAAAATTTACAACAAAAGTTTATGGATTTACAACCCAAATTTGGCAAACACGAGAGAATTCACAACCCAAAATGTAAGTGTTTGAGTGTAAGTGAACAAGTGAAATTAAACGATTTACAAGTGGAATTCAGCAATTTACAAAAAAAATTAGGCAATTTACAAATAACATAATAGAAGTCATAACCCCAAATGCAAGTTTAAGTGCAAATGAGCAAGTGAAATTTGAAGATTTACAACAAAAGTTTATGGATTTACAATTCAAATTTGGCAAACACAAGAGAATTCACAACCCAAAATGTAAGTGTTTAAGTGTAAGTGAACAAGTGAAATTAGACAATTTACAAGTGGAATTCAGCAATTTACAACAAAAATTAGGCAATTTACAAATAACATAATAGAAGTCATAACCCCAAATGCAAGTGTTTAAGTGCAAATGAGCAAGTGAAATTGTCGAATTTCACTTGCAAATCTATAAAATTTTGTTGTAAATCTTCAAATTTCATTTGCTCATTTACACTTAAACACTTGTATTTGGGATTGTGAGTTCCATTATGTTATTTGTAAATTTCCTAATTTTTATTGTAAATTGCTGAATTTCACTCGTAAATTGTCTAATTTAACTTGTTCACTTACACTCAAACACTTACATTTTGGGTTGTGAATTCTCTTATGTTTGCCAAATTTGGGTTGTAAATCCATAAACTTTTGTTATAAATCTTCAAATTTCACTTGCTCATTTGCACTTAAACACTTGCATTTAGGGCTATGACTTCTATTATGTTATTTGTAAATTATCTAATTTTTGTTGTAAATTACTGAATTTCACTTATAAGTCATCTAATTTCACTTGTTCACTTATACTCAAACACTTACATTTTGGGTTGTGAATTCTCTTGTGTTTACTAAATTTGGGTTGTAAATCCATAAAATTTTGTTGTAAATCTTCAAATTTTACTTGTTCATTTACACTTAAATTCTTGCATTTTGGGTTATGACTTCTATTATGTTATTTGTAAATTGCCTAATTTTTGTTGCAAATTACTGAATTCCACTTGTAAATCGTCTAATTTCACTTGTTCAATTATATTTGGACAGTTGCGTTTGTTTTGTTATATATAGTTTTATTTGCATTTTATGATTGAATGGATTGCTTGGCTTGGTAGTTATAAGTCTTTTGATGTGCCAAAGGGTCATGGGTTCAAACCCTCCCTTGGCCATTTTGTTTTAAACCAAAAAAATTCCGGCCAACGGAAGTCCGACCAGAGCTACTGTTCCGACGACCGGTGACCGGACCCCCGGCGGTGGCTACCTGAGTGCCGGTGGCCGGACCTCCGATCTCCGATGGCCGGAACAGTAACTCCAGTAAATATTTATTTTTTAATAAAATAAAAATGGAGGAGTATTGTTGTAATCTTACTCTAAATTTTAATTTCAATTTGGTCCCTTGGTCCTACAGTGAAATTTCAGAAAGTTTTGGTCTTTGACTGTTATAAATTGCCTTCTGTGGTCTTTTACTGAAATTTTCCCAAAAAAAAATCGAAGCATCTCTAACAGCGGTCCAGTGGGAGTGAGCTCGCTCATCGTAATGGAAGAGTGACGAGCAAGTTTCCAATTCCGGCACGCACTAGTGAGTCGAAACCAATGTTTTAAAAGCTGGACCGGACATAGAACCGGAAAGATCAGCGGGTCATGGTTCATACGGTCAGACCGGTTAGACCGATGGTCGGATCGGTGACGTAATAATTAAATAAAAAATAATATTATATACTTATATAATTATATAAATATTAACAATAAATATGAAACTAAAGAAAAACTATAGTGGCACCTCACCCTCAAACCACCGTTGATCTTCTTTTTAAATTAATAGTAGAGAGGTAATGGGCGGTCCCTCTCGGCTCACACATCCCACAAAAGACAAACAAAAAAATAAATATAAAATATCACTAACTTTCCCTTTCTCTGCCAAATCGCCAATAACTGATCCTTCACATTCAGATTTCACTATTCACCTTCTTTCCAAGCCTGCAACTCATGACTTGGTAACTTAAAAGCAGAGAACAATGGAAGAGTCGCACGACAAGGCTTGAAGTTTGAGGTAGTAATTTCGACGGCGTACTCTGTCTGAATGGGTAAGCAATGGAAGGTCAGAATTTCAGTGGCAGCATACTGTACTGTGTCTTCACATTCATAGTCGAGCGAGAGAGCGACTGTCAAAATCCGAAGAATGGAGCTTCTGAATTCTTAGTTTCTCACTTTCTGTTGAATGTCGAGAGGAAGGGAGGATAGACTAAACAATGAACAAGAGACAATGACACAGATTGGGGATTAAGGGGGCTTTCTGGGGATGGATTTCGATTTTTCTTCAACATTATAGGCAACACAAGTCGACCGTTTGGTTTTTGAAAAACTGCTCCGGCTTCTGGGTGAACTCCGGCTACCGGCCTAACAGCCGGCTTGAAGCGGCCCAACACGGTTGAACTAGCTGAACGGCTAAACCATGCAAGATGAACCGAAAAGTTCTCCGGTCACTGGTCGGACCGGTCTAACCGTCCGGTCCGGTCCGGTTTTAAAATCATTGGTCGAAACTGATTTGTTTTTTTTTTCATTTTAAAATAACCGTAGTAGCCAACTCAACCCACTGGTTTACCGGGTTGTTACCTGCTGATTCACACATGTTCGATGTTTTTATTTTTTAGGTTAAACTGAACCGAACCAGACAAATGGTAGATTCATCAGTTTTCCTTTGAACCAGTTGATCCAGTTTGATTTTAGGCATCTTAATATATCCACGTGTTGTGGGTAATTTAAACCAAAATTTTTAGATAAACCATCGGGATTCCATTTCATTTAGTGGGGCATGTGCCTTTTTTTTTTTAATTTCAGTTAAGAGTGAAAAATACCTATAAAAATTTATCAAAATTTCGTCTAACATTATAAACTTTCTTTGCATTTAAATTTACCAATCCAAGTTAAAACAAGCTCAACAATGCCAGCGTCATTAAAATTAACAAACATCCTTTTTTCTGATTATGGGACCCATGATTTTTGTAGTAAAAGTGCCAAAATAATCCCGATTAAAACAAAAAAGTTAAGGACAAAAAATATCTTTGAACTTATACCAAAAACCTACCAAACACTATATAATTTGGGAAAATGACAAAAAAAGGACTGTTGAAATTGGAAATGACAAAATGGGCATGCAAATAATTGAAATGACCAAATGGGCATGGGGTATCAATCTGGAATTTTGTCAATTCGGTAGAAAGACTAAAATGCCCTGAACCTCTCTGAAGTATATGAACTGGAAGAAAACAATAATATACCAGGAGAGAGAGAGAGAGCTGCGAAAACGAAGCTAGAGCAAGGGTCGAAATTTGAAAAGAGGGAAAATGGAAGCAATTTTTCCGTTAAAATGCTAGTATCACCCGATTTCTTGACTCGCTTTTTGCTGCAATCTCGAATGGGGATGGGTCTGTGAGTGTAGAGGGTTTGAATGAAGAATTTGACCAGGATGAGAGAGTGACGCGTCGGAAATGGAAAAACGGTGACAAACAGTAAGCATGAGGTGGTCAGTGTTGTTAAACTCATTAGTGAAGTTGTAAAATCCTATATTTAAGTTGTTAATGGAGTAAGTGGGTGTGTGTGTGTTTTTTGGGTGTTTCGAAAGATAAATGAAATTGATTATTGGGGAACTAAAATATTGATTTATGCTTCTTTGTTGCAGGTTAGCAGGCTTTGATGACATCTAACATTGGGTTTAACATTGAGGAGTAATTGTTTTAGTGTAAATAGAATAACTTTTGAACCCTTAATTTTTTTGGGAGAATAGTTGATAGAGAGGTTATCCTTTTTGTAAATGATGTTAACTGGGTAGGATATGTTTGTAATCTGAATGACAAGGAAACATTAGGTGGTGGTTTAATCTTAATGTTAACTTGTCATTTGAATGCAAGTTATGTAACTTCTGTCATAGGCGTACTGGTTTTTGGTAAATATCATCACTTCAGTAGTCAATTCCATTATACATGTAGTAAAGTCTGAATGTTAATATAAACATATTATGATGTTCTTCAAGTGTACTTGTATGCTATTTTGTCAACACATTTTACCATTTGCTTAATTCCTCCAAGGGAGATGGTGGAAGTTGCCAATGGGCATGACCGGAGTGGTTAATTTGATTACAAATGTTGTTATGCACATTACAAATGTTGTTATCATCATTATCAGAGCAGTGAGTGGCTATGGCATGTCATCTTACAAGCATGTGTGTGTGTTCATTACTGCTGGGGCTATTAATGCTTGAGGTTGCGAGATTCAAGTTTTGGAAATTTAGAAGCTGATATAATGGTGTTCAAAGACTTTAATAAATCTGAATTATATATTAGCATGTTCTGAAAGTGATAATAATTTACAGATTATATATTACTATTAGTTGAAATGTTTTGAAGGTTAAAAGCTGATTCAATACTTGTAAAATGTTTGTATATATATGAGTATGTGGGCTATTGCTTGTGAATTGATGCTTGTGAAATTAAAGTATGAGGCATAAAATTGATTTTCCGTTCTTTTTTAAAAAAAAAAAAACTGTTGGTTTGAGGATTGAAGAGCTAGAGATTAAAAACTGATTTGGACATAATGATTTATGTCTCTAAGTGCTGAATTATGATTGTGCTGTTTGAATCAGATTGTTTTACAGCCTGTGAGCTCAAAGTAGGAGCTGAAAAATCAGTTTCAAGTTACTGAATTATGCATTCGTGTGGTGGCTAGTGAATCATGACCTTAATTCAAGACATGACAAAGCATTGAGTTTGTTTTCATCAAATGAAGCCACCACACTGACCAAAAGACAGCATCTGTGATAGTAGTAAAGATTACATAAATTAAAAATATAGTATTTGTGAAAGTAGTGTCCAGATATTATCAAAATACTTGACTTATGGTTGTAGGTTGTAAGTTATGATATTTGTTGGCTTAATTTAAATCTTTTTTGGAATAATTTCACTAAACAAGTAATGATAATTACAGCATGCATAATGAAAGTTGTAACTTCTATCATAGTATTTGCAACTCAATTATTTGTACCCCAAATTACATCTATTTGAACCCAAATTTCACTACACACATAATGGGATTAACAACATTCGTAATGAAAGTGACCACTTCCGTATTGTCATTTGCAACTCGTTTATTTTAAACCAAAGTAACATGTATTTGGAGCCAATTTCACTACTCCGATAATGATAATAATAACATTTGTAATATGAATTACAATTTTTGTAATAAGAGTTATCATCTCGCTATTGCCATTTGCAACTCGTTTATTTCAAACCCAAGTAATATATATTTGGAGCTAATTTCATACTCCCGATAATGATAATGACAACAGTTGTAATGTGAATTACAACCTTCGTAATGAGAGTTACAATTTCGCTATTGCCATTTGCAACTGGTTAATGTGAAAATGAATTTAACATGTATTTGGAGCCAATTTTACTACCCTGATAATGATAATATTTTTAGCCAATTTTACTACCCCGATAATGATAATAACAACATTTGTAATGTGAATAACAGCATTTGTAATCAAATTAACCACTCCGGTCATGCCTATTGGCAACTTCCACCATCTCCCTTGGAGGAATTAAGCAAATGGTAAAATGTGTTGACAAAATAGCATACAAGTACACTTGAAGAACATCATAATATGTTTATATTAACATTCAGACTTTACTACATGTATAATGGAATTGACTACTGAAGTGATGATATTTACCAAAAACCAGTACGCCTATGACAGAAGTTACATAACTTGCATTCAAATGACAAGTTAACATTAAGATTAAACCACCACCTAATGTTTCCTTGTCATTCAGATTACAAACATATCCTACCCAGTTAACATCATTTACAAAAATGATAACCTCTCTATCAACTATTCTCCCAAAAAAATTAAGGGTTCAAAAGTTATTCTATTTACACTAAAAAAATTACTCCTCAATGTTAAACCCAATGTTAGATGTCATCAAAGCCTGCTAACCTGCAACAAAGAAGCATAAATCAATATTTTAGTTCCCCAATAATCAATTTCATTTATCTTTCGAAACACCCAAAAAACACACACACACCCACTTACTCCATTAACAACTTAAATATAGGATTTTACAACTTCACTAATGAGTTTAACAACACTGACCACCTCATGCTTACTGTTTGTCACCGTTTTTCCATTTCCGACGCGTCACTCTCTCATCCTGGTCAAATTCTTCATCCAAACCCTCTACACTCACAGACCCATCCCCATTCGAGATTGCAGCAAAAAGCGAGTCAAGAAATCGGGTGATACTAGCATTTTAACGGAAAAATTGCTTACATTTTCCCTCTTTTCAAATTTCGACCCTTGCTCTAGCTTCGTTTTCGCAGCTCTCTCTCTCTCTTCTGGTATATTATTGTTTTCTTCCAGTTCATATACTTCAGAGAGGTTCAGGGCATTTTAGTCTTTCTACCGAATTGACAAAATTCCAGATTGATACCCCATGCCCATTTGGTCATTTCAATTATTTGCATGCCCATTTTGTCATTTCCAATTTCAACAGTCCTTTTTTTGTCATTTTCCCATATAATTTTTAATGAAAGTACTAAAATATCCCAATCTCGAAAAGCTATTGTATTAGAGTGTATTAGAAATTATTAATTATAACAAATTTTTATATTCCCAATCTTTATAGTTAAAAAAGATTATTAATGTTTCTTAATAAATTTTTTCTCCATCAGCCAATTGTTTTTTTTATTTTTTAATAAAAACCAGCCAATTATTATGGTTATTATATTAATTGTTGTGGCTGCAAATATTTTAATAGCATAAATATTATACATAATACTTAAATATTTTTGTGACCCGCCATGTTTTATATTTTAACATCATTATTACTTATCCCAAAGTGTCTTAATTTCAAAAAATTGTTAAATAAAGTCAAAAAAATAATATTTACATTTTAATCCTTTAATTAGTGTTCATTTTATATTTTAGGATTTTTAATTCAATTTTTAAAAAAATATAATTAAATCTCAAAAAAATTATCTGAGAATATCCTAAAGTTTGATTGAAATAAAGAATATAAATTCATCCTGTAAGAGGGCGGATCATTGAGAGGTTAGAAGGAGATAGTGTCTTTTTTTTTTAACTGGGGATATTTTGATATTTTTATTGAAAATATTGTAGGTCCTATTATCAAAAGTGGTTTTAAATTCTCTCAGAGAATTGAACATAAACATAAAAAAATTCAAGTTGACTATTAAATTTAATAATATAGACTACTAGAGGATAAACACACAACTGTATATGCGATTGATACAAATAACTGTCCACACAAAAAAATTATTTTAATTATAAAAAACAACTTATTGTTGAAGTTTAAACTTTTTTACACAAACTATTTTAATTATAAAATTTATATAATTAATAAACTCTAATACACTCTAATACAATAGTCCTTAGATATTGGGAGTATTTTGGTACTTTTATAAAAATTATATGCTGTTTGGTAAACTTTTAATATAAGTTCATGAGTATTTTTGTACTTTTAAACTTTTTATTTTAATTGAGAGTATTTTGGTATTTTTATTAAAAAAATTGTGAGTTGCAAAAACAAAAAAACAGACATTTGTTAATTTTAATGGGCTAGCGTTATTGAGTTATTTTTTAAATTTGGATTTAGTAGATTTGAGTCCAAAATAAGTTGATGGTGTTGGGTGAATTTTTACAATTTGAGATAGCGTTATTTGAGATTTTGCAATTTTTACAATTTTTTTTTGTCATTTTCCCCTGTTTCATTTACCTTGAAATAATTTTTTCTCGTTATAATTAAATCTTAGAAATAAAAATAAAGATGTTACAACAGAAACCCGTTAGTGGCTGTAGTTTAGTTAAAATGTATAGAAATATTAATATTTCAATTACAAAGTCTTTCTCCTTTCCATTGTGCAGCTCGTGCCTTCTGATTTCTTAAGGCACCTGAAATAAGCCCCTTATGACCTCCGTTGATGATTCCTTTTGCCTATGCGCGTAAATGCACCGAATCCCCATGTCATTTAAAAATGGTGACAACTATCTTGGTAAGAAGCATTGTTCTCTATTCATATTGGTATATTACTCATATAGTTTGAGTAACAAGAAAGCCAAATAGGTGCAGCTCTAGAAAATGATTTTGTAAAATATCTGGAGGAGGTAGCTGTTGTAAAAAACGTCAGAGCAAATTGGTGAGCTAGACTTTCAAAAGTCTAAGAGGAGAACATTATTATCTTACAGAATGTATATTACAGAAACCCAATAATGGGTGTAGTTTAGTTATAATGTGTAGAAATATTCATATTTTAATTACAGTCTTCCTCCCTTCCATTGTGCACACCGTGCTTTCTAATTTCTTAAGGCATCTCAAATAAGCCCCTTATGATCTTTGTTGATGATTTCTTTTGCATGACTGCATAGATGTACCAAATCCATGTCATTTAGAAAGGGTAACAACTGTATAGTTAGAAGCATTGTTTTGTATTTGTATTGGTATGTTTACTCATAGGTTTGAATAACAAGTAAAGCTGATACATGTATTCTAGGAAATGATTTTGTGAAATATTTGGAGGAGTTGGCTGCTGCAAAAATATCCAAGAGCACAGTAAAATATAAACATCTTGGCGAGCAAGACTTTCAAGACTCCGAGACACCAAAAAATTATAAAATCCCTGTAACATTACCTCCACCCCCTTTTAATAAAAAATTCCCTTTAGTAGCTACCTCGTTGCCGGCTAGAGCCAGTGCTCTAGTAGGGTGACGCTGAGGTCGACCTAGGGGTGAGTATTCGGTTTTTCGGTTTGGTTATCGGTGATAACCGAATTAACCAAATAACCGAATAGAACAAATTTTAAACACCGAACCGAAATCGATAACTAAACTAACCAAAACCGAATCAACCGAAATATATAAATATAAAAGTGATTTTAAATTATTAATAATAATAAAACACAATTACAACCAGTAATTAATAAATATTTCATCATTTAATGTGGTTTATTACAATAATATTTATTATAAACATATTTATTGAATATAAATATATTTAAAGAGTTCATATAAACCCACATATATTTATTATAATAATATTTATTAAATATAAATATATAATATATTTATTTTGGTTTTTCAGTTATAACCGATTTTTTTTCCTACTAATCAAACCGAACACCAAAACCAAATTATTACAAAAATAAAAACTGAATATGTAATCGAGAACCGAAATAACCGAATCAAAAAATCAAAATTAAATTTGATTTGGTTCGGTTCGGTTTTCAGTTATGGTTCGTTTTTGCTTACCCATAGGCCAACCCTTGGAAGGTCTCCAGCAAGGGGTTGGGTTTTTTCCCCCTAATAATGTGTGTTTTTGTTATTTCCTCTTAATTTTAAAATGACAATTTAGATTTTTTTTTATTTTAACATTTTGAAGTGTTAATTTTTCAAATTGAAATTTCATATATTCCTACTTTTTTTAGTTGTCATTTTCCTTATTATGATTAGGGATAAGATATTAAAATATTCTAAAAGTTGTTTAGCATGCGAAATTTTTTCCCCCTATTCTAATATGCCCTTAAAGTGTAATTTTGTAGCAAATATGCCTTGGCCATTAATCAATGCTAATTTGGATCATTAGATCATCTTGTTTGACCGAATTTACTTGTGTGGCAGCCGCATACATTTTGATTTTTTCACCTTATCATCACATTTTATCAAATTTGCTACGAAATTATATTTCGAGGGCATATTAAAACCGAAAAAATTTAGGGTACTCCATTGTGGTAACTTCTAAAGTATTTTAACACTTTATGCCTTATAAATTATGAAAAAAAATGTTAAATATAGGTTATGAAAATTGTAAAATTACAAATCAGGATTTATTATAACACTTTGGCAAGCTTTGCCAATAATTAATTTGTAAACATCAACACATTTTTTTTAAAAAATACTTAATTTGGGATTTTATAATCTCTACGGCATTTTTTAAAATTATTTTTCCAACTATAAATATCAAATAATATATACATATATATAATTTTTTTCAACTTCGGACGTTGTAGGCTCAATCCTAAACGACGGGGGCAAAAAGATCAAGCCTTAAACCAACAGCAGTGGCTTGCTGACGGCGGTGCTTGTGTTGCCCAACCTTAGTCGCCGGCGGCGACCACACCATCCCTTAGTCTGTGGTGAAATGCTATACGTAGCCTCCACATCCCCTTTCCAGTCTCCCGAGTCCTCATCTATCGCATTGCCTCCTCTCAAGGTAAGAAATTCGCATGTTAGATTGAAACAAACACGGTCTTACCAGTGTTGGGAACTTGGGATAGTCGGAAGAGGAGCTTTATTCGATGTCGCTGCGTATTGCTGCGGATGCACTGCGAAGAGCTTCATCCACAAAGATATTACATTCGCCAAATCAAAGCCTTCGATTCCTCTCTGGTTCGGCTGCATCGGCCTCAACTTCGGCGTCAAGCCCTAGCTTGTCAATATGGCGGCGAAAGAAGGAGATGGGTAAAGAAGGCCTGATTGTGGCCAAAGAGCTTAAGAGGCTACAGTCCCATCCGGTTCGGCTCGATCGCTTCATTCGCTCCCATGTCTCTCGCCTGCTGAAGTCTGATCTCGTATCGGTCCTCGCCGAGTTCCAGAGGCAGGACCAGGTCTTTCTCTGCATGAAGGTTCCTAATTTCTCCGACTTCTCTCTACTTCTGCGATTATATACTTGAGTGTTTGAAGAATTTTTGCCATGTATATGGGTGAAATTTTGTTCAGCTGAGCTAACAGCTTTATATGACTGATTGTGATTGAAGATTCTATAATTCTTTCTGTGAAACATAGAACTTGGAAAACTAGTTGTGTCGCTATTGAACTGGGTATAAGTGATAAATGAATAACTGTGGGATTATCTCAACCTCAATTGTTCTTCTGATCTTGTCAAGTAGTGATATCTTGAATGGTCCCCTGTATGGTTTTTCTACTGTAGTCATTCCTTGTGCATTTAGGACCGGCAAAGACATGCAAACACTCTACGAAAAGTAGAGAACAAATCTTGATCAATGAGTTATGGTTCTGTGAGTTATTTAATATCATTTAGGTTGTAACTATACCTAGGTTTGTTTCTGTTGCTGTTCTTGTTTTCTAACTTGAATTCCACAACTTTTGTCAGTTGTAGACCTTTTATGAATTGTGACTTGATATCTGTTTGGCTCATAGGACTTCTCACCTTTAGTAGCATATTTCATCCTCTGTTACAGTACAAGGGAATTCTAACATATTACAAACTTGAATTTACCTATTAACGTTTTTGGTCAACTTGGTATAGGAGGTACCTCATGTAGCTATATGAATGCCAGTCCCTTTTTTTGTTTTAATTGAATCCCTTTGGCTATTAAAAAGGAAAAAAGCAGAACAATATTTTCTTGTCTCTGCTTTTATGTTTTATTGACTATATTTCTTTTCTCTTTTAAGTAGTCCTATTTCAAAACTTTAGAGCGTAAGCCGCAATCTCAAACTCCAGTGGTTGCTGCTGCTGCTGTCTAGCATTAGAGAGAACGAAAGGATAGTGTAGTTTTCTATAGCTTATTGCCTGACCTTGATTATATAGTGTTTGGAAGTTTCAACAAGTGACCATGCTTTTGACTTCTTTCTTGAAGCGAACAGAGTAGTTGTTTCAGCTAGAAATGCCAAAATTTGTTTTTACCGTTAAAAACTAATTTGTTGTTTGTTTGACTTGAGTCACATATTCTTTGCTACCGACCTGATGTTTCACACACTAACGCTAAAGTGTTCTGTTATGCAACATGGTTGTGCACCTTTTAATGACAAATATTTTATGTCACAGTTGTATGATGTAGTGCGCAAAGAAATATGGTACCGGCCAGATATGTTCTTTTACAGAGACATGCTCATGATGCTTGCAAGAAACAAAAGGGTGGACGAAATAAAGAGGGTTTGGGAAGATTTGAGAAGAGAGGAAGTCCTTTTTGATCAGCATACATTTGGAGACATCATTAGAGCTTGTTTGGATAGTGGCTTGCCCAATGAGGCGATGGACATATATGAAGAAATGAGGCAATCTCCTGACCCTCCTCTTTCATTACCTTTTCGGGTGATATTGAAGGGACTTATTCCCTACCCAGAACTAAGAGAGAAGGTAAAAGACGACTTCTTAGAGCTTTTTCCCGGCATGATCGTCTATGATCCTCCTGAGGACTTGTTTGAAGATCAAGAGCACCACCAGAGTGAAGATGATGAATAGAGCTCTGTTGACTAGCTTCTTGAATTCCTTTGCCATAATCGGCAGTCTCAGATGTTTGTGGCAGCTTTGCTCCTGCACTGAATTTCTCTGACACTTGTTGAGACTTAGGAGCTGCTGTTAACGTCGAAGGAACGGTTGCAATGTAGGAGCCAGATCAGGCGAATCTTTTGTACTTCCAGATGACAAAGTATAATTGCCTTTCTCAATTCAAATGGATTGGAATTGCTGCTGATAACATGGAATCTGGTTTCGACTCATCTTTGTTCCTGCTTTCTGGATAATGATGTTACGGGTGGAAACTGCATGCTTAAAGGCATTTTAGACAATCTTGCAATGGTTTACTAAACTATTGTTCCCGTATGAGGCTTGCATGATTGTTTCCGCTTTCGTTTTGTTGAAAGGATCATTCTTACTGATTCTTGCTGGTTTACTTGGTTGAGGTTGAGGACTTGAGGTCATGAAAAATGTTGCCATATTTCAGCTAATGGAATGTCGTGTCAAAGACAATGATTTGTTGTGATACGTATTCTACCTTTTGAAGGTAAAAGCACACCCTTTTGGATATCATTTGTACAAATACCCTCTTTCATTCTGCTAGTCTCTCAAATGGTTCATTATGTGTAGGATTAATCGATCAACTATTGACGTAATGCGCTTTTGGGAACATAATTAGATGATGAGAGATATTTTGTCTTAAGATTCATGTGTTTTGAGTGTTTCATCCAATTTCGCTTAATATTTTGTCTTATGAACTTCGCTTAATTTAAGGCTAAAATAGGCTTGATTTTCTTGAATTTTGAGTCAATCATTGCACATTATCTTCCTTATATTTGAAAGTTTAAAATTAGCCTTTGAGTTTTTATTATTTTTTGACAATTAGGCTCCCGTTGTTAGAATCTGTTATATCAGAGTATTCCCTCTTAAGCATTTGTTTCATTTTGATATGGAAATATAAATGTTGACCTGGATGTCCTCATGAAGACTCCCCGCGATAGGCAATGCAATGCCATGGACGAACTCCATGAGAAGGATTCTTGTGGTCTGCGATTGAATTACTGACTTAGATTGAAGTTTATTGTTGTTGGATTGATTTTTCATTGGACATGATCCGTTGCTAAAACGTCTATTTACTAAGAAGGGTTGAATGGAGTAAAAAGGATTAGTTTCTTACAATGTGGTTAACCAAAATTCAAATTTCTGTAAGGAGATGTGTTCACATTTAGTATTTGATAGTATTTCAAACAACATTGTTTTTAATAGGAGAATATGTACATAGCCAAAAAAAAAATGACGTCCAAATGCTATGGAGGCAATATAATGGTGGGGTGAAGGGAACAAAAACAAAGAGAGAGAGAATTACCATGAAGCGTCAAGAAATGAATATAACCATTAAAAAGTCTTGCAACAACTGAATGATATGTAATGAAAAGTTTTAATGTAGAAAATGATAACAAGCTCATACTGCTCACTTGTCTATGAATTTTTTAATAAGTACATTCTTTTTTAGAAGCTCGTAATAATTCTTTGAAAAAAAAATGATGTTTGGAGCTCTTTCCTTTGAAAAAATTTAAAACTTTAAATCTAAGAGAACTTTACGGGAATACAACAATCCGTGACTCGATCCAAAGCAGGCAATTGAAGCAAGACCAAACGCAATGCCAAGCTTCGAATGAATCAGATCAGATGTGAAATAGAGAAGGGGAGAATGACATTTAAGTCCGATGGAAGTCTAGTATTCATAGTTTAGTCCTCCAAAATGATGACATGTCATTGCAGTCTTGAGAGATTTTGATGAAATTATAATAAGAATAAGAGGAAGTAGCAAAAAGAATATGGAGGCATGCAGCTACATGCAGCTATTAGGAGGACAGGTATGGGTTTAGAAAATAAGATTTCACAGTTGACATGCTCAGATAAAGTTCTAGGTTTGAGTTTAGCATTAACATGTTTGTTTGCCTCCGTACATTTAAATTGTATAAAATTAAAAAAAATATCAAATTACATTTTACGCTGTCTATATTAAATTTATGGAATATTTTTTTATCTTTTATCTTTTAAATTACACTTTTTTTATTTTTTAAAATTCTCAACATTTCTTTTATAAATTTATTGTTGTTAGTTGATTGAAAATTAATTCTTGCTATTTATATTTATCTACAATAACTAACATAAGTCTGGTTTGACTGCAGTCCAACCGCATTGGGATCGCTAAACCATAAGTCTAAAATATCCTTGTTAATCAAGTGTATTGACTAGAACTATCATTAGTAGAAGGACTACTTTGAAAAAAAATGTATAAATATGAGAGACAAAGTGGATTAAGGTCTTATATTTAGGATCAAAATAAAAGTCAAACAGGGTCTTATATTAAGGACCGGAGGTAGTAAAATTTTAGGCAGGGTTTTGAGCTCAACATAAATCAAGGGTGGAGTACTTGATCTAAATCCTCCTAAAGCATATATGTTGGGCAGAACAAACCTACCACAGATCCTCAAATTTTACCTAGAAACCCTTGCGTTTAGGATGCCTTCCCAAATATCATGATAGGAAATTAAACCCCTTTTCTTATTGGTAAGAGGGTGCGGTTTTCACAGCTAAACCCACGGACGATGACTGCGATCATATTTCTTTACACGGAACTTTTCTATCCCTATCAATTTCTCCTGCTTTTTGTCTTTTGGTTACAAATTTTCTCGTTTTGTTTGGCAGGTACCAACTCTTTTCTCCCAGTTAATAGTAGCAGGCAGACTTAAATCTTGATCCAAAAAAAAAAAAGGACTTAAATCCAAAACAAAAAAGAGTGGTAAGTAGACTTGGGCTTCCAGTGTGGTTGTGGCCTATTGCTTCTTTTTGAAAAAAGCTCCTTCCATTACTCCCCCCCCCAAAAAAAAAAAACATCATTATAAATAAATAATCATATAATTTATAAAATTATACTCCTCCGGTTCTTATTTAGGACCTAATTGTTAAATTAATTTTAGTCCCAAATATAAAACCTATTTCTCATATTTATCAGTTTTTTCTAAATTATCCCAATGATAATCCCTCAACCATAATCAAGTAAGTGATGAAGGAAGGATATTAAAAAAATGATTATGATGTTCTAGGAAAAATATTTTATATTTCTTGTAATTAACTAATTTATCTAACTTCTTTAATCTAATCAAATTAGTTAAATCGGTCTTATATTAAGGACCAGAGGAGTATCTTTTAGATAATGGTTATATATTTTGTGATATTTTAATGAACATAATTATTATTATCATGTAAAATATTTGTATAATTATAATTATAAGTATATATAAAATATATCTTTTTATATATGACATATATTCAAATTTAAATTATTGTTTTCTATTATGTATATTAATTAAATTAGAAAAATAATATACATATAATTTCCCAGCATTTGAACAAAATAAATTCTAGTTATCCCTTAAACAGGGGGAGACAAAAGAAATCAAAAGCAAGCCAACAAAGTCAAAGTAAACATTGCATTCTTGTATCATTTTCTTATCATAAACGAAGTAAAAACTGGGGGGAAAATAAATATTGTTACTGTTTTTTTATCGACTTCTCATCATCTTCTTTATAGATTCCAGACCGTAAAAAATGGCCATGATTGTTTGACCCAGAAAAAGATTTCCCCATTACTTGTCCGGAATTTAACATTATAACACGTCAGATCAATTTACCAAGTCAATAGTCAAGCATCAGATACATCAAATAAATTTGACATCTGAATAATCCATGTGAATTGTTTCTTATAAGCTAATGAATAATTCAACATATTTGAATAATTTTTCAAAACATTAATTTTTCAGATTAACAAGCATTTTCAATTAGGTGACCCCATTTTATTGACTGTTTTGCACCAATCAGGTTGCGGAGTCCCTTTCCCTGATAATTACCAAAATTCAGGATATTTAATTTAATTAGATTTCGGATGCTTGTAGGGAAAATGGCATTATTAGAAAGATGTTAATCCCCACAACTTGGTAAACCAGTGTTCAAATCCTAATTGAAAAAAGCGCCTATATTTAGTGCCAATAATATGCCATAACAAGATTGCCTTGGACAAAAGAATACTTGTACTTTTTTTTTTTTTTGGAAAAAATAAGGCAATATGCCCCAATTAAAGTTTGACATACATAAGATTATTGCATGGTAGAGGAGATTCTAATAGAGAAACATACCCTATATCTAAATCATGAGCGTGCTAAACTATATAATAGCTAGTTCACGCAAAAATGCTAATAAGATTGAGTCCAGTGAAAGGAACTATTCTTGTACAATATAGCACATCAATGTTCAAAAATTTAAAAGAGGTATCAACATTTAATATCTCACAATTTCTCGAATATAATTATTTTTAATAGGATAATACCTATGTTTATGCTAGGTTTTAGAGATACAATTAATAGTCAAGTCTTGAACCTCAATTCATGACAGCTAAAACTTGGAGTTAGGTTTTAAAAAATCTTTCAACAACCACATTTTAATAAGGGAAGCCATTTCAAAATGAATCCTTAAAATTCAAGTTCAACTCATATGTGTTATCCGCATACATATATATATATATATATATACGTACATACGTATGTATATGTGTGTATCTTATTAAACATTGACGTGGGACTTCCCACTTCAAGTCAAACTCGCTCGCGTTTCATTTATTGTAACAAAGAACTTTAAGGTTTGTCCTCCTATTTTCTTGGCCACTTTCTTTACTTTTTCAACCTTATTTAAATCCAATCCAATTTTAATGTTTATGGTTAACAAAGTCTAATGATAACATCCTTAACATGAAAGAGTAATCATGACTAATCTAATCAGCCTACTGTATTATTTGATCATCACGCTATGGAGAACGTAGTCTATACGCAAAGGTCGATATGTACATACACTTAGGTTCTTGTGTGGAAAACTTTGTTGGAAAAAGCTCATTATTTCCATTACCATGATGGACTTCTTTTTTTTTTTTTTATTGGAATGCGTGTCCTGAAAGAGGTTTAATTTGGTTTACTCTTATCTAATCTTTTTCATTCGAAGGTTTGACACTTCAAAAACTCTAGCCTTGTTTGTTTTCTTAATTTGAAAATAGTTTTTGTTAAAAAAGATTATTTAGTAATTTGTTTTTAGTCGATTATTTTTACAAAGAAAAAAACATAAATTTGTTTTTAAAAATTATAAAACCAAACCAATTTTTAGTTTTTCTTGTCACATTTCTTTTTTTTTTTTGTTTGAGAAAATAAAAAAACCCCCTTTTTCTCCACTCGATTGCTTTTTTCCCTTCATTTGAGGACTGGAGTTCTGATCGAAGTTTTACCCTCAGTATGCTTATTTTCAAATGTATTTTTTTTTAGAACAATTATCAAAACAGAATTTTTTTTCCTCCTCAAAACTTGTTTTAAAAAAACAATTATAAAATTGTTTTGAGGGGGAAAAAAACAAAAAATAGAAACAAACAGTCGCTTTTTTATTTGAGGAGATTATCTTTCGCATGCGATGGATAATATAGACTCGAGTATCTTTAGGTTCAAAGAAGGTAACTTCAACCATACTTCACGGATACCAAATCACTTTCACTCAGTGAACTGTTGTTGGTATTCAAAACATCAGACCTTAAAGAATCTCTTCTACCTGATCCAATCTTAACTGGTCCAAATGTTCAAAATTCATATGCCCAAAGAATAGGAAATAATTAAGAATTTTATGTCTTTTTTTCCCCCTTCCATCCTTAATACTTCCTTCTTCCCTAAATATAAAAATTAAATAACTAATTTATAAAAAAATTAGTTATTTATAAAAAATGCCTATTGATTTTTCTAAAGTATCCTATTTAATTATTTACATTGAAAACTACTCCCCCAATAGAAAGTTCCCTTATTATGTGTGATGAATAGGGAGAGTTTAGGAAAAAAAAATTAAATTTAATAAATAAAATGAATTAAAGTCTTACATTTAGGATAAAAAAAAATCTCTCTACTAAATTTTATATTTAGGAGTGGAGAGATTGGAGAGAGTATTAAATAATAAGGGGCCGATTAAATTTTCCTTCAATAAGAATCTCCACTTTATTCAATATAGAAAGATATAATAAATGTCATTTTCAGATTAGTTAAGTAATCAGAGTCATGGCTGATGATTTCATATTAAAGGACCCAAATCGAATATTCTCTTATCGGTTACACAGCAAATACATATATATACCACCTCACTAAAACTCTTAATTGCAAGTCAATGAAGAACAACACAGCACAAGCATACATATGCATATACATACACATATATATTAATAATGCAAAGTTACTCAAATTTCAATATAATGACAAACTTTGACAATAACAACGTAACTATACTATGATATATCATACTCTCTCACTCTCCCCCCCCCCCTCCCGGGGAAACATCTTATTGATCTGTTTGGCAACACAGGAATAACCAGATACTGAATGTATAAACTCATGCAGATAATAACAATAATACAAGCCACTTTTCTTGCTACTAGTATGGGAAACACAAATGATTACTTCACTGAGATGATTTGAGCTTCTTGGCTATGGCAGCAAAGTACTTTCCTTGATGAAAAGCTTGAGCCAATTCTAAGTCAGTGGGCTGTCTGGTGCCATCCCCAGCAAAAGTACCGGCACCATAAGGAGAACCACCTTTCACTTGCTCCATCTCAAACATGCCTCCACCAAATGTGTATCCAATTGGCACAAACATCATCCCATGATGAACCAATTGAGTAATTGATGTGAGTCTGTGTGTTTCATGCACAACCATAACATAACACTGTGTTAGCGGTCAAAAATCGACAAGTACTCCTATAAATCTAATTTATAAGTCAGAATTTTTGTTAAAACCTTTTTATAGGGTACATCGTTAAACTTTTTTTACATGAATGTACAATTTTACCATAATATTATTCTTTTGGAAAGTGTAAATTTGGAGACTTAGTCAATAAAATATGCAATCATTGATTTAGTTAATTTTTTGAAGCATACTGATCTTTTTGTGGAGTGAAGTTAAACTTACGGGGTAGTTTCTTGTCCACCTCCTTGAGAGGCGGTGCTGTAAAAGATCCCGGCGGGCTTTCCGGCGAGTGCCTGAGTTCGCCATAATCCTCCGGTTGCATCCATGAATGCTTTGAACTGAGCAGCCATGAGTCCAAATCTTGTAGGAAAACCAAACAAGAAGCCATCTGCCTCAGTTAATTCATTAGGCGTAATTACTGGTACGTCACTCTTTGGAGGTGCTCCTAACTTCTCAAGAACCTCTGGAGTTAGAGTCTCAGGTACCTATTTTTTCAGTTATAAAAAAAAGAAGAAGAAAAAAAAAAAAAACCAAAAAGGCAAATTCATAAGTGGAACATATAAAACATCACAGATATGCGATCTGTAAAAAGGTAAGAATCTTGCATGCATATCTAGCTACAGATGAATAAACATAGCAGTAAATTTCACCTAACAGACGAAATCTATAACTATATATGTCTATTTCTCTCTTCACTGAATGATCCATTACATGATTAGAGAATTTCCGTGTTACTCTTTTTCATTGTAAATAGAAGATCGCAATCTATTTTTTCTGTACAATTTATAAGTATTTTCCTAAACTATCTATATTGATTACACATGCAAAAGGGGTTTCCATCAAATAATTTCAATGCAAATGATTAAAGAGGATATTTTAGAAAAATCAAAACATATTTTTTACCAATAACAAAATTTAACTAATTTTTTTAATCTTTATAAATTAGTTATCTATTTTCAACGTTTAAAAGTGAAAAAAAAAAATCTTGCATCATCGAAAGTAACTGGTTGTTCTTTGCCAAAGAAAGAAAAAAAAGTAACTGGTTGTTACCAACCTGCCAGAGTTTGGCCTCAACTCCTTCCACAGAATCTGCTCCTTTTTTAATCTCATGTGCCAGCTTCTCAACATGTCCGTACGTAGAATAGTAACTAAATAAATATAGACATAAGTATTCTAATATTAATGTAAAGTCCAAATATAATAATTAAAGTCAAGCTAAAGCATCATGATAGACTCTGAATAATATACCTTGAGAATATATATCTAATTAATAATCAGAATGAATTAATATGGTATGATTAACTCATTGGTCTAAAAATATATAAATACAACGGCACTAATTAATAATCATCCACTAAGACAGCAATATAATTGAAGTCAGAAGAAAATGTTTCTCACCACAATAATGGGAAGATTCAGTGTCAGAGTCACTAATAAAAAGAACGCTCCATATATACATATATATATATATAGACACACACACACACACATATTTATATAAGGTGTGAATGTGATGTAAGAAAGACTGCCATACCTAACATTAATGCATTAATATATTACCCTCTGGTGGGACTATATGCCATGATTAATAAACAAAACTATAAGCATTTCAGTATTTGACAAGACATAATGATATTGACTTAGCATTATCTACAGTATATGAACTCATATATGATCATTGAGCTTTTAATTAATTTCTAGTTGTTTTCGTAAAAGTAAACAAATGGTGTGGGGTTTCAGAAACTAAAGTTTTAGCAGAAATTGCAGGCCAAGAAAACAAACTAAAAGTTTGAGTTTCATTGTCACACACACACACACGTTTACATATATATTTTCTTGCTTGCCAATGAAGCAAATTAAATTTCAGCTTTTAGAAGGCTAAACACTCACAATCTTTCATTTTCTCTGTCTTTCTTTTTTACAAGTTCAACTTTTTGGAAAGAGAGAAATTAGATTTTCCCTGCGATCACGGAAGGTGATCGAAAAGTGATAGAAGTCTGAAGCTTCCAGTGGATCCATCTAGGTTTATGTGCTTTTGAATCTTCAAGGGAAATAACAACGAAATCGAGTATAACTGTGCCAGAAATAATAATCTTGGTGATGGGCTCAGATATCTTTAACAAAGTTGACTTTTTTTTCCTCTGAGAAAAAGAAAAGAATCTTCCATTTGAAGCTGATAAAGTAAAACTTACAAACACAAATACCCAATTCCAAACCCATCAATCTACAATTAATAAGACGAATCATAAACAACAAAATTGAAAAAGAAAAAGAAAAAGAAAAGATTCATCCTAGGAATCATCAAAACATGTCTCACTGAAACCGATGGAGAAAATGAACTCAGTCCAGATTTCTGGGAAAGGCAGAAGGACTGAGAATTTTATATATGAACTTGCAGAGAAATACTCAGAGAAAAAGAAAGCAATTTAAATGGCTTCTCTACTCCTCTTCTTTCTTTGTTCAGATCAAATTTTGATGGTTTGAATTAATATAAATCATTAAAATTTCTGAATCTAAACGATTCAGAAATTATGCAGAAGAAGAAGAGAAAAGACCATGAAAGAAGCATAGAGAAGAAAGAAAAGAGAAAGAACAATCACTTACACAATGTAAACCTTGGTCGCCATTGATGCTATTTCCTTGAGCTCTCTGTGTTTTTTTCTATTTACTGTTTAGAAACCAATGAAGGTATCTGTGAATGGAACCTTTGACGAGGGACGAGACAAGAATAATGCTCATATTTATAATGCCAAATTGCCGGAATCGTTTCTGATAAGCTTGAAATTGTTTTATCTAATTTATTTATTTATGGATGTAATTATTATTTTTTTATTTTTTATTCATTGTTATTAATTGGTTATATCATGTTGAGTTTACTAGTTTTTTAGTTGTCAAAGTTTCGAGGGTGGATGATGCATGATTAGTGGGCCAATTTCAAAAAAAATTGCACCTAATAATTGCTGGAGTTGTTGAAGTCGTTGTCCTTATGAAATATTAATGTTTTTAAATTTCTTTATTCAAAACAGCATATTTGACTTAAAAAAATAATTGTAATCGTAATTTACACGAAATTCGTAGGAAGATTAAAATAAAAAAGAGAAAGAGAAATAATATATTAAAAATGGAGGCCCATAGGTCGGAACATAGCCTCGAGTTATAATAGGATAAAAATAGTAAGAGGTCTAATAAAAAATAATATGCCAGGTCAAAAAAAATTAAGAAAAAATATAGATTGATAAATACACACACACATATAAGTACGTACTACGTTCATTCTAACGTTTTTAATTTTTAATTCTTACATATATCTTGTAAGGCTTATAGATATTTAAAAAATTAAATTATTAACGATTTCCTGTATCGAATAGAAATTTAATTATATACAAAATTTTATGTTAAAATTTTAAAATTAAAATATAAATAATATAGAAAAGAGATATAAAAGCAAAAATATCAGTGGGGAAAAACCAAGTCAAATATACAAGTCATGCTATCTATGTGTCTTGTGAATTGTATTACATAGAGACATTATATATTAAAAATATATGTTACAAACGATACTTGGTATCAAAATTATTTCAAAGGAATTTATCTATCCCTCAAATGCATATTCAAAGTAATTCATACCTAACTAAGCTTTTTAGTTTTAAAGTAAATGAGAGATTTAAATTCTTTATAATAAAATGTAACTATTTTTTATTTTCATATATTTATTGATTTTTTCTTATGGGAATTTGAAATAAATATTGTCTTTAATTCTTAAAATTAATATATATTTTTCTAGAAGGAAGAAACAGACAAGGAAATTCCATGATTTGTGGTGCATGCTGGCTGCTGCATGATTCATAGACCAGTTCCTTCCAAACAAATCCCATCCAATAAGATATGCAAATGATATTTGTATCAAAGTAAATTATATTGACATGTCTGATATTTTATTAAAATTATATAGATCACAAACAAAATTAAAGTAAATTATACAGGTATTTCTATATAGGACAGTTCGTTCAAATTTTAAAGATAAATGAGGTATTTCTTAATTCACAGACATAGGTAATAGTATTTATAATATGCGTGCGCTGTGCGCAAGATATTTTAGGGAAAAAGTAGCTCTTAAAGATATAATTGATATAAAAAGATTAGGTTTAATTACCCTTTAAAATATAAATACACATATATAAAAAAAATACAAGTATGCAGCTTGAATATATAAAATCTAAGTCCGATCTCCGAAATTCTAAGACCTAATTTTTGTTGGCGGACTTTACTTGTTTGTGTGTTTAAGAGAATGTTGTGTAAATTCATATGTAATATTGATAAAAATGAAAATTAATTGTACTAATTCTAGAAATAAAATAGGGTCAGCTACTCAGAAAATATACTCCATCTAATTCTTTTTATAAGCTCTAATTAACTAATTCTGATAAGTTAAGAAATTAGTTAAAAGTAGGTATTTCTTGTAAAATCTCCAAATTATCCCTTATAAAAATTACTAGTTAAAAATTTTGCTCAATTGGTTCTGAAGTTTTACAGTTAGTGTGGGAATATTAAATAAAAAATTAATAATTTGGATAAAACTTGTTATAGTATAAAATATGTAAGATGTCTTTAAAATAAACATTAGAAATCATATAATTTCTAGTATATACATATAGGCATTCTCTCTATAAGTAATGAAGTTTTTCTTTTTCATATTATCAGATATATGAGAGATTTATATAGTATCGTTTTAATAATTAATAATTACTTGCTTGACTCCATGCGGATATAGTGTTCGATCAATAAGCACAGCAGACCAATAAATTATTAAATCTGATAAATCAAAAGTTGACTCTATATAAATAAAATGACATTCAAAACGGTCCAAATATACCAACAACCAAAAACATTAAATGATGAGACCATTGAATTTTAAATTAAATATTTTTGTTGAAAATTAATATCAAAATATTTTATATTATGTACTACCTTTGGTTATCAATAAAAGAGGTAGTTGGAGAGGATTTGGCCCTAATAAAATCTCCATCCACTTTGTAATTTTTTTTCAAAATATTCCTATTAACTATAAAGGCTCTTATCAAGATATAGTTCTAATGCACATACTTAAAATGATAGTTTAGAAAAATCAATGTACAAATAACTAATTTAACTAATTTTGTTAATATTTCAAATTTGTTATCTAGATTTTATACTGCCTCTGATCTTTAATATAATAGTTAGTTTAATATTTAATTTGGTTCTAAATATAATATCTCAATCTATTTTGTCTCTCATATTTATCATTTTTTCTCAAGCTGGTTTTTGTAGTAGTTGTACATGTTAAATATTTTATCAAATGGTAGTTTTATCTAATATACATAGCAAAGGTATTTTAGAAAAGATAACACATAATTGTTATAAATAACTAACTTAAATAATTTTTTTAATCTACTTAAATTAGTCAACTAGTTTTCATATTAAGAACGCTAGGGAGTATTAAAGATCAAGGATAGTTTGATAAAATTTACAACAACCACCAGCTTTCTTAGAAACCAGCATGACTCATTCAAGCTAAAATATTATATGTACAAAGTAAAAGGACCTTCTAGTTTGGTCTTTAATTTGTTCAAAACGATGATGTCCTAAATTCTACAATGTCTACGCATGTTGTGACACAAAAGATAAAATCAAAAGCCTTTGTCTTGAAGGATTCATATGCTTATTAGCCTTTTCAATTTCTTACACAAAGCATTTGAATTTATTAGTTTCATACATCTTCTTTACGTTTTCATAATTAAATGACCTTACCGTATCTACAATTCAATATATACATATATACATTGCATATATTGTATATATTAATTAAAAGTTAATTAAAAGATCATATTGCTTTTGTTTTTTTCCTCCAGAAGTTTCTTTTATTTAATTCAAACATCCATAATTTATTGTCCCTGAAGAATCATTTTGCTTAATTTTTAATATGATGTATTGTGTACGTCGTGTTGATGTTATCATTTATATTTGTTAATCAAGTTTTAATTGGGGAAATTGTTGTATTCAGTCACCTAAAGTCCTACACCCTAGAACAAAAATTACATTGACCAAGTTTAATACACCGTCCTGTTTAAATTAAATGTAAAACCTAGATAAATAATTTGCAAATGTTGAGAAAATTAGTTAAACTAGTTATTTATAAAATAAAAATATGTATCAATTTTTCCAAAGTACCCATTTTAATTATTTCTATTAGAAAATACTTACTTGATGAAAAATCCCCCTGATATATGTGCAATTAAGGGGAAAAACTTAGGAAAAGAATTGCTCCATCCCGTCCTTATCATAATAAGTACCCAAGACAACTTTTCATAAATCAATAAAGTTACTTGAACTTAGTAATTTCTTAAAAAATGTTAAAATTACCCTCACTGAAAATTATCAGTTAGAGAAATTTAGTTAATTAATTGGGAAGTTTTACAGTTATTAGTTAGTTATAGATATTACGTGGAAATAATTAATATTTTAAACGAAATATATTATATTATGAAACATTCTATGAGTCTTTATTATAACAAGGACTGGAGTGAGTATAAATTTAGGGGGAAAATAAGTGAAATATGCTTGGAAAAATCACAAAAAAAAACCTTGACAATTGAAAAATTGCATACAGAGACTTGTTCACAAGAATTCTTATTTGCTTATCAATTGTTGTTAAAACCAGTATTAATATTATAACGAGTCTCTATCTACAATTTTTTTATTTTTGAGATTTTTTTTATGATTTTCCCGATGTGCTTTATTTATCAAAACAAACATCAGTGAACAGTGATAAAATATGCTCCTACCATTTTCTTCCAGAAAGTCACATTCAGGTTTTATGGGATTTACAACAATTTTTGTGATTATTAATGACTACGTAAGATTTAGGTTTCATATTATTTTATTTTTTTGGAAAATTCATACCAGTTATGGGGAAAATTGAAGAATAGTCATACTAAACTTCTCATCTCTAAATATTAGAAAGTCTTGGCCAAGAAAAATATCAGTAAGTCAGGAGCAAGATTTTGACAAATACACACAAAAAAGCCCTCCTAATCCTTTGAAGATAAGCTCCATCAAAAACTTGAATTCTTATTAAGATGACATTTGCATTCCATTTTCGTTCACTCTTTCGCAATTTGTTCCTTGAAAATAATATGAATTTTTCTGTCTATTAATATACATTTTAAGTGGAAATCCTTGAATATAATTTTCCTCTTAATTAGTTAACATATAATTTTTTTTTTAGGGAGAATACTGTCAAGTTGAATTTTTCTCTACATACCCAATTGCATGCTCTGGCTATTGCGGTCCAAAAATAATACTATTTTTTATTTTAATATAAGACATTAATTTATTTTGTCTCATAAATTTAAAATTATTTTTTCAAACTCTCCTTACACATTAAAGAGTATTTATCTAGAGACAGTTTTCGATCCAAATAACAACTTTAAAAAAATCAATACACATTTTTGACACATAATTAAGTTAATTATTTTTAAAATTTACAAATTAGTTAACTAGCTTTTATATTTATAAGCAGGGATAATAATAGTTTTTAAGTATCATGACTAAGTTATTGAAAATTGAACCATATAAACGGGTTCGAGTGGTGATTTAAGGATTAATGCTTTGAACATAGTTGAACCGGAATAATTCAATCATCATTAAAATATACAAAAATATTCATATATAATCCAAAAATTGTAATATTTGTATAGAAAGATGTTAGTTCACATGCAAATGGAATATTATATATAACAAAACAATCATTAAATTAAAAATCTAACATATTACCATTTTTTCTTTCTTTAACTCAAAACGAGATTTTAGATTTAGCAAGGGGAGAGAACAATGTGAAACCTAACAATCTACTGGACCAAACCAGTAAGAAGACTAGTTTATTAGTTTACTAATTTGATTGGTTGATCTGGTTAAGTTTTCATACATGATCAAAACAAATATAAAATAAATCATAAGTGTTTTTCCTAAAAAAAAAAAATTAAGCCTCCTTTTTTTGGGTAAAGTAGCATCAAGCCCTAATTATATTTATTGTGTGTTCAGTAATTTGATGTTATTATTCAGTTACATCTAGCATCTTAGTCTCATTTGTGACTCATAGTGTTGGATGCATTAGAAATAAGATTATAACGCTAGCTGAATGGACCAGAAAAATAACATCAAGATGCTTGATTCACCATAAATAAAATTAGAGTGTCAGACGCAATTGAGAAATAACATCACAATGTCGGTTTTTTTTTTTTTTAACAATTAAGCTTCTCTTTGCATTAGTGATATGATGACGTGTTTCATGTCGGTGTGGTCGGCGAATAGAAGGGGATGGAATAATTATCACTGTAAATGTGAAACCAATCTCCTAAGCGAAATTGCAAGATCAAAATATCATTATCCATTCTTGCATCATAACTTGACTGGTTCCGTTGAAATGTTGAGTTTGAATTCATCATGAATTTAGTTTTGTATAAATAATTTTTATATAACTAATGGATTACATTTTACTTATATTATATAATTAATTTTGTATTTCTTATCAAATTCTAAACAGATGGATTTATACATTAATAAAATTGTTTTCTTACAACTATCTAGTCTGCAATAATATCAATCCCAATATCTGTAAGCCAAAATGAGGATGGCTTTATTTACACGGTAATTGTAATATTCAGATTTAGAGTTTTTTTTTAGGTTACATCTAACTGTAGATAATCTATATTAGATACATTTTCGAACACAATCTAAGATCTATTAACTTTTGCAATGGGTGGGCTTGCCATCAATCAAATAGTATGCATATAAATATCCATATATTGATAACTTCAATTATTGACACTGGTTATTGCTAATAACTAAATATTTTCCTTTTTAGCGTTAAGTAATACGCTGATCTTTTAGGTACATGAATATTGATTAATTCTACTAATAAAAAATTAATATTAGTTAAAAATATATGATTGAGATATGGTAATTCGGCGCCCACACAAGGATAACAACACTTTACTTATGCTAATTATATTCATTAGCAAATCAAATTTTGGTTATTTAGTGTGAAATTTACTTTAAAGTACACAAACTTGATATCAACCCTCATTATCCTGTTTATTGTGTGTGATAAATTAACCATTTTGTTTGAGTTTCCAAGAATATTCAATTAAATAATACCTCTGATCACTAATATCAGAGTTAGTTAGGTGGTTGAATTTTATTTTAAATACAAGGTCTTTGTTTTTTGAATTTATAATTTTTTTCAAAATATTCTTATTTATTGTAAGAGGTTTCTCCCAAGTGATAATTCTAATGCAGATGATCAAACAAGATATTTTATGAAAGTCAATACATATTTGTTACAAATAATCAATTTAATTAATTTTTTTAATATCTTCAAATAAGTTATTTAATTCTTATATTAAATATCGAGAATAATATATATAATAGGCCTTGCAGATTAAGTGGATATGTACATAGAGAAGTCATCACATTAGTGCTGAAGCTCCAACTTTTGACTTCTAGCATCCATCATTTTAAATTAGCTTAAATGGATATAACAACTGTTTTTCTTGATTTTATAATGCTATATTATAAATTACAAAAAAAGGAAAATCATATGAATAGTGGAAAATTTGTCTTCGTCATGATTATTGGGAACCTTTTTTTCATTACAAAAACAATCTTTCTCAACTAATTTTTTAAACAATTTTTCTCAATTTTTTTACTACACATGCATCATTTTATTACAAACAATCTTATTTGGGGCACTTTTTTTTTTTTTAGTATTAAAAGGCAAGCAAGAAGCTTGAGTGTTACAAAAGAACGTCATGATATTAAAAGAATTAATTAAATATGTGCACTCTCCTAAAAGGGAGTTGAATGTTCATCCTACACTTTGAGAGGGATTAGTTTCTTTTATTAAACTGAATTCCCAGTATTTTTCAAAAAATTTTGGTTAAGGTTCTCAATTTTTTTTGGGCCTGAAAAGGTTACCAGTGTTTTTAATGAAAAGGTGAATTTCTTTTTTAAAAAACATATGTGGTACAAAAGAGGCCTGGTGGGGGAAAAATCTATGGCCCAATCGAAATAACAAAAATCCCATAAACGGCGGCCCAAACACTAACCCAGGTGATTAGTGGCCCTAAGAGTGTGGTTAACCACAGAAATAGTTTCACCATCAAGCAAATGGATGTCTTTCCATTTTGTAAATAAGGGGTTTTTAATTAATTTTTTGTTTACTAAAAAATATAACTATCTTTGTTTCCGTGGAGCAAGAAGGGAGGTTAAGCCAGAAAATTAAGATTCAAATTCTTAAATTCGAATTAGTGTTTATTTACTTTGTTAGTTGATTGTGATAAAAAACCAAAACAGAAAAAATTATAATGGTTTTCAGACAAGTTTATAACATCTCAAAATTTTTTATTATGTTTAAAATCTAAATTCTTCATGTGAATATTAACTAATGATACTTGACCCCTTTCTTTAATAGTTTGGATATCATTGTTTCACTCGTTGATAAATCATGTGAAACTATAATAATATGATTAAAAAAATATAGGAACCTTATTAGAATAAGTGAACATATAAGGACGGGTTTACAAAAAATACATGAATTTGAGTAAAAATTAAATGAAATTATAAGGACATATATATTAATTTTTCTAAAACTTATAATGTATCTTAACTTTTTGTTATTTATTTCGTTTTGTTCTTTCGTTTAATTTTTTATTAATTTCTTAATTTATATTATACTCTTGCTAATTTCTCCTAATTTATCATTTTTCTCCCTTCATTAACATGATTAAAAATTTCCCCACTTAGAGAATAAATTGACTAATTTCCACGCTGATCATATTGATAGCATTTATGAATATTAAATTTTGTTTATTAATAAAATTTTAAAATTCAGTATTTTAAACTAATTTGTACTTCATCTAACAAATTAAAATATTTTTCAATTGCATTCATTATTATAAAATATTTTTGGTACAATTTTGGTCTTGACGTTATAAATTTTGGACCCCATTTTAGGCAAAAAGAATTTAATAATAATTAATTCCAGTTCATCCAACAAGCTTGATGACTCAATTACATAATTGGTAATAACTGATTAAGTTTTTGTTTGAATTTAAATACATTTTTTCAAAACATTCACTAAAATCAAAATCTTGCTCTAAATCTAAATTCAAATAAGAACAAACATATAGTTGGCTGTCAACATGAAATCTAATCTTATTAGAACATAGAGTCATATTTTAAGCCATTTAATCTAACTCAAGAGAAACTAGGTATACAAAATAAACATATAAGAAGAGTTTTGTCTCGACTTATATAAAATTATTATTTTTTAAATATTTTTGAGGTTTGAGGTATCCCAGAGACGCCCTAAGCCTAACCAAATTAGGAAAGATTGGACCAAGGTTGAGGGACTCTTGCGGTTGAAAAATAAACAAAATTATACTCCAAATTAAAAAAATGATTGAAGACCGCAAGAACAGCAAGGAAAAAATGATTAAGAAAAATAAACAAAGACTGCTTAAAAAATTGTGACAGCACAAACTTATTGGAACAACTATGAGCATTAGGAGTGTTCATAGGATAGGACGGGACCCAGACAATTACCTCCTAGTCGCACCTGATAATTAGGACGGGACAGCTTTTTCGTCTCATATCTTGTCCCATCTCAATAGTGATCCCTCCTGTTTGGGACGAAACATAATTGGGACAGAACATGAATGTTCCAAATATGTATATTTTTTAATCTTTTTATTTCAAAACCAATGTACTTAGAGTATAAAATTCATGATGAAGATTATATAAAGAAAATAGATAAAAATTGAATAAAAATCGGCAATGATAAAAAACTTGCAATGAAAAATGTTTCATTTTGAAAGAAAGAAAACATATCAACTCAAAACATCCACTAAAAAATATTATATAATCCTTATGAAAAACACTTGTAAACATCATAACCATAAAAATTATATTATTATTATAATAATAAGTAAAATAAATTTATAAAATTTTAAGAAAAGATTGAGATAATATATCAGGACGAAATCGCGATGGGATATGCTTGTCCTGTGTGCCATCCCGTTTCAAAACATTTTTGTCTCATCTTAAAATGATTAGGACTAGGACGGAACACAATTGAACACCCCTAATAAATATTCAAAGCTCATCGCTTTTGGATCATTTGGCTTTAGATTTGATTTTTAACTAATTTTTTCAAATAATTTTTTAAAAACTAATAGATTGTTAAGAGAATTCCAAAAAAAGAAAGTTTAAAATTACTAAATCTCAAATAAGAAATTTTTACAAAAATCTGTTGTTATTTGCAAATCTAGTATTGTTAAAGCTTATTAAAGTGTCGTCATCATACTTGATTTTAGCAACAAGTTCTTTTTGTATAGGATTCTCCTCAGATTATATTTATTTTAGATTCTATACCCATTAAAATAATTATTTAAAAAATAAAAATAAAATAAAACTTAAATCAAGACTATTTGAATTAAATTTGAACAGTGTAGAGGGATGAGCTTTGGGCGCTCCTGTTGAAATCGGCTCCCAACCTCATGAGAGCCTAGCGACCGGCAGAGATGTGAGCGAGAGGGAGGAAAGGCGTGATTGGAGGCAAAGGAAAATCAAAAGTCATCAACCAACATCGAAAAGAAAATGTAGGAAATCTTTCCTTTACCCCAGTGAGCTACATTGAAAAGGAAGTCGAGAGAAAGAGAGAAGATTTTATAAAATAAGTATATCACATACCTTCATCTTGGCCACCCAAAAACAAATAGTTCAATGAAATTGTGACGGTGAGATGAAAGGAAGGGAGGGATGGCCACTGAGAAGACAATGAAAGGAAGGCATGGAGTTAAGAACTGTGACAACCGTTCCTTTAAAACCCATTTAGATCAAAATTTTCAATTTATTCGAACGATTAACCATGATAGAAAAAAAGAAACCTTAAAATTTTAAAATCGCTATCATGGTTAAAAAAAATAAACTTATAATAAGAGTAACATTGATTCGTTATCTTGGGCCTTGAACTTCCACAGTCAGAAATATCATTCAACCATTAGCCCAAACCAAACTGATATTTTCAAACATACGAACTGATAAATCAGTTTAATATAAACTATAGAGCTCATTAGTCAAAAGTCAACACTTTCGAATGAGTGTAATACGCAAAGTTGTAAATATATCTGGCCTTCCAATGACCTCCCATATCAAATAGTAGTAATTAAAAATATTAGTTTACAGCATTAGAGTATATGGGCCCTATGTAGCAATATATAACAAGTCAACACATAAAACAAAAGCAGGGAGGCTATACAAGCTATAACAACACACTATGCCTCCAGAACCTTCCCTGATGGGCCACTACCTGAACTATCGCCTGAAAAATGTTAAACCACGGGGTGAGACAAACGCCTCAGTAACTAACTTTCCAACTCATCATACATACTAACACGTGCTCGTGAGGTGTCAAGTGGGATAATTATTAAATCTCAATAAATATCAATGAAAATACAAATATGTATATTCAAATAATCTCAATCATCCAAATCCTCATTACGGGGCTAACACACAAGCCACATAAGTCTATCCCTCACTATAGGGGATCAAACCGACCTATAGGCCTATCCCACACTTTGGGGGACGATTAAGTAGTCACAAAAATCCATCCCTTATTACAGGCCTATCCCACACTTTGGGGGACGAATAAAAAGCCACAAGGGTCTATCCCTTACTCTAGGGACGAAGGAAGAAGCCAACCAATGTGCACCAATGGCGGTCTTACCACGTGGTAGGATAGCGCTCAATCCAAAATCCAAACAACAACCAACCATTCACAAAATAGCAAAAATATCTCAATCTTTTCCCAGTATAATCCATAAGATATAAATCATATATCTTTTCCAAACTTCTCAATCACAATTCCAAAAATCCCACAAGACAATTTTCATAGCTCAAAAGATATAACATATCTTCTCAAGTTCCAAATATTAAATATTATTCTAAAAATAGCAAAATACTCACAAACAACATATTAGCACATATAACAAGTGGAAAGTGGTTACCTCTCGCCAAAGCAATACTAAGGATTACCACAAGGTCAATCATTTGCTCAACCAATAATTAATCTACACAATTAATATAACCACATATTAATATAAATTAACTAATTAATTTATTAAGCTTATATATTAGTTAAATTCCTAATTTAATTTAATTTTCATTCTAAATTCTCACAACTCTTATAATCCAAAATTAAGTATTTAGAACTAACTGATAATTTTCTAATAAGCCAAATTATTTATTTACATTCTCCAACTTATTTACTTTAATAAAAAGAATTTTCCAAAATTTCTAAATATGAAATTACTATATTCTAAATTATAAAAATCTCATTTGAAATTTAAACCTCAAAACCGAACCATCAAAAATTCAATAGTGTCTCAAATATTTATATATATAAATAATCTAATCAAAATTTTAATGGCATATATATATTTTCATAAATAATGAGCTTTAACTACAATAATTATTTTAAAACCTCCAGTCACCTAATAAACAAAACTAAATCGATTAAAATTTCAATAATATATCAAATAACTCAAATAAATTATTTAACTTAATTTTAATCGGTATAAATATAATATATCTCATAAATAACATATTTTTTTATTAAAAATTAATTGTAAATACTAAAATCAACAAATGGACAAATCTAAACCGGTAGAAATGATCTACTATAACAGATCTACAATACTGTGGTTAACACTCATCAAAACTAAATACTTGCTCCAAATTCTATACTAAAAATTTCTCTAAGTAATATAAAATTACTATCATTAGATAGATCTGATTGAGTAAAACAACTTTCATGAAGAGAGTTTTGTAATTAAAAGTAGTTTTACTTACCAAAATGATCTGTAAACAATAAAGAGAGAAGGGAGAGAGAGCGACGCTGCGAGCGAGCAACGAAGCAATGCGGAGAGAGAGAAGGAGAAGGAGAAAAAGACGGGAAGAGGGTAAAAAGAAAACACTAGGGGTAAACTGAAGTTAAAGACCCTAGGTAAAACGGAGAAAATAACAATTTGGAACCTTTTTTTTTTTAATATTTAAATCCTTAGAGTAGAATTTAAGATGTTACAAGAACAATGAAGGACGGCATGACTGAAGACAAGAGAGAATCAGTTTTTTGATATAGTCATTTGAATGGGTCAGATTCAAGTATTATCATGTTTTGAGCTTGAGGCTTTGTACTTAAATAGCTAAAATTCCTTCCACTAAAACCATACATATTGGTAATTCAAATGAAGTGATAAAATCAATTCTTTAAAAAAAAAAAAGGAAATATTGAGTCAGATTAGACTATTGCTTTGAAGGGTAAGCTCAAAACCTGATATGACTTAAAATTTTTATTTAAACATAAATGTTTTAAGGAGTTTTTGGAATAAAATTTTGATTGATGCATATAAAAATATATCATGTATATCTTGATTAGATAAAATAGTGTGATGAAAATTATAAAATCATATATTAGAATGCATTACTTTTTTAGTTAGTTTTATTCTTATTATCCAACACAATATACATAGTAAAAGATTAAAATCCATTTAATCCATTGGACAAAGTTCTGAAAGAATGAGAATTGAAAAAAAAAAAACAGAGAACAAGTAAAAAAGAAAAGAATAGAAAATAGGTCTTAAAAGCATCTTAGAGAGTGTCTAAATAAAATCATTGTAGAAATTTTATCTTACATAGAAGAGTTAAATTAACTTTTTAATACTATTTGATATGCAATGTTCAAAAAACCGGACCGGACCGGCCGGTTCAGACCGGAAACCGGTGAACCGGTCACTTGTCTGGTCTGGTTCATGCATGAACCGGAAAATTTTTGAACCGGTATGAACCGGTTCGAACCGTGGTGACTCGGTAATAACCCGGTCAACTCGTTGGGTTAGATGGGTTAACTGGATCACTCTTTTTTTTAAAAATAAAAACCAGAAATTAGAAGTTTGAGGAGAAAAAGAAAGAGGAGGTGGAGGGCGGAAGAGACAGCGGCGAGAAGGAGGAAGAATGGAGAAAAAGGTAGGGAAGAGGAAAGCAACTTGCCAAACTTTTCTTGGAAGCACAGAGCGCATATGTCGGAGTGTTGATTTTGCAAGCATCATTGCTGCCATGTCCAGCCTGTTTCTGCTTAGGAGGAGGAGTTCAGGAGGAGAACAAAAATATATTCAAACTTGAGAGAAAGATGAACGAGAATCGATGGGGAAAAATAAGTGAAGGGAAGAAAGGCATAAGTTCTGGAGTTCTAAGTCAAATCAAAACACTGCAGAGAGTTTTGTTTTTTTTTAAAAAAAGATATTGTATGGGCAGAGTGGCAGACTATTCGCTGAGGACTTGCAGGCTATAGCACAACTTTTTTCCTTCTTTTTCGTTCTTCGAAGCATTGATGTGATTTTTCATTCATCTCATCTTTATTTTTTTTAACAGACATTTCTCCCATTAATCCATATATATATATCAATTATATATAAATAAATACTATAATTTTGAAGATAGTGGAGGGAAGGCCGGTTAAAAAGAAAATTGAGGAGAGCTGCTTGGGTGTAATACATACTATTTAATAAAACATTCTTAATGTTATTACAACTAAATTATTATTATATTTCTTAATTTTTTGGTTGGCAGCAATTATTATTGTTGTTGTATTTTTTTATCTTCAATTAAATTATATTATTTTAATATTACCGGTTTGATCCGAGTTGACCCCGGTCTGACCCACTAACCCTTGAACCACTACCTTAACCGGTTTAGTGTCCAGTCCGGTTTTTTGTTCCTTGTTGATATGAAAAAGATAAATACAAAATACAAAGAGTTTGAGGTGCAAACTTGTTTCGGACATTTTTACTCAGGAGCTTTAGACATCTAAAAGTTTTTTCAGATGTAAATTTGACTTGAAAGTTTAAAATTATTGTACATTTTTTAAAATATTAATAGTTAACGTCATTGTTTTAACATTCAATATTAGTTTTTTAATGGTATGTGGTAGTACTGTTATGATTTTAAACGTTGGAAGCAAATTTATACCCAATAGAACTTTTAGGTCCTAAAACTTCTAAATAAAAACTAATAAAACAAATTTGCACCTTATCCCAGGAGAAAATGCTTTTGGAGAGATACTTCTAATTAAACTCTCACAATATCCAAATCTAATTTAAAAAAATGTAAAAATTCAAAATATTAAAAAAATAGTAATACTCCTCCGGTCCTTATTATAAGATCCAATTTGACTTTTTATTTGGTCCTAATTATAAGACCCAATCCATTTTGTCTCTTATATTTATGCATTTTTTTTCCAAGATAATCCTTCTAATAATGATAGTTTTAGCCATACTTAATTAGCAAGGATATTTTAGGAATGACAACACTTATTTATTATAAATAACCAACTTAACTTACTTCCTTAATCTCCTCAAATAAGTCAATTGGGTCTTATAATTAGGACCGGAGGAGTACTTTTTTTTTTTTTTTACCAGCAAAAATAGTAATCCTTCTATAGTAATATAAATTGATGAAATGAATTTTGTTATTAAAAATAATTAATTTACTTACTTGTCCGAAAATTAATTGTAACATGACAAAACTGTGTGTCGACTCTCGTGTAGCAAGATAAGTAGCGTAGTGGCAGCGTATCCATTTTTCCCTTTTCCTTCACAAAGGGGAATGCCATGCTGCTGAGTCACTGTACATAAAATAAATAAGCCGAAGGGGGTCTGGTTACAGTATTCGTGGATGCATTTTTCTTCGTCGACCAACCAGCATTCGCCACTTGGGCCGAGCTCGCCGTCCGACGCCGTCCGCCGTCGTCACCCCTGCGTGGTTGTTGCCGAGCAAGTATTGGAGAAGGTCTGAACCCTAGGGCTTTTGCCTCCTTTCAAAAATCGGTGAGATTGATTTGCTCAATCTGGCTTTGAATCTAGATTTGCATTTGGTCCCCGCGTCATCTGTTGGTTGCCAACCCTTTGTCGGTCGCCGTCGCCCTGTTTCTTCCTTTCTTTCAATTTTTTCATTTCTATTTGGGTTCAAATCTGGTCGGGCAATCGTTTGGATGTTGGCGCTCTTGAATAAGTAGAGTTTACCTTTTTTAGAATATAACTGATTGCCAGTTTCTGCTCCAATGGTGTGTAATCGGCTATGATGCTTCGGTCCTCTTCATTTTGATTGCTAGCGATTTATATGTTTTGGATTGTTTTGTTGTGCATTGTCGGATTTGTTGCGTTTTGGCATTCTGTTTATTGATCTCTTTATATTATCTTCAATTTATAGGTATTTGTGATGCAGATCTGGTAAATGACTTGGCTTGGGTTGTGTCTGACAATTTACAAGCTTCGGTTTAAATTGTCGTTCTTCATTGGCTTGGACGAGTTGCCTGAATCAATTGGCTTACTAAGGCATCTTCGTCGAAGCATCTGCAACAAAAATTAAAGGGGTATCATATCGACTATGCATATTCCAAAGATTTCAGTGGGGGCAGATGCCCCCACTGAGTGTGATATAGGTCTGCCTATGGATGTGCGTGATTTGAGGCAGCCCCAATTTCTTCTGCAGAGAGAAAATGCGGGTGCCAGTTTCTCTAAGGCAAAGGCAGTTCAAGGGGGAAGCCCATCTGCTCGCATGAAATGGGTCCGAGTGATCACACTTTCATTCTGCATCATATTCTTTCTTTTTCTAATTTACTTGATATCCATGCTTATATATTCTTATTGGAATCAAGGATCAGGTAAATATTATGTTGTACTTGACTGTGGGAGTACTGGCACCCGGATTTATGTATATCAGGCTTCAATTGAACACAAGGAACATAGCAATCTTCCAATCACTATCAAATCATTTGGAGATGGCCTGCGGAAGAAATCTAACAGTGGACGTGCTTATGATCGAATGGAAACTGAACCCGGGCTTGATAAATTGGTCCATAACAAGTCTGGCTTGGAAGCAGCATTAAAACCTCTCGTCAAGTGGGCAAAGAAGCAAATACCAGAGCATGCTCACAAGAGTACTTCTCTATTCCTTTATGCTACTGCTGGTGTCCGGAGGCTTCCAAGTGCTGACTCAAAATGGCTGCTGGATAATGCATTGTCTATACTGAAGGGTTCTCCTTTCTTGTGCAAAAAGGATTGGGTTAAGATTATTAGTGGCACTGAAGAAGCTTACTATGGATGGATAGCCCTCAATTATCATAGCGGCATCTTGGGTGTTAGACCCAGACAAGCAACATATGGTGCACTTGACTTGGGTGGCTCATCATTACAGGTTACGTTTGAGAGTGATCAACAACTGAATAGTGAAACTAGCTTATTTGTTAGGATTGGATCAGTAAACCATCATCTCACTGCATATTCTTTAGCAGGCTATGGTCTGAACGAGGCATTTTCCAAATCTGTAGCTCATCTTTATAAGAAAAAGTTTGGATCCACCAATGCAGATCTAGCTAATAGGAAGTTAGAACTTAAACATCCTTGCTTGCAATCTGGTTACAAGGAGCAGTACATCTGCTCTCATTGTTCTTCCAATAACAATGAAAGCGAAAGCCCTTTGATTAATGGAAAGAAGTTGGGTAAAAAAGGAGAGTCAGGAATCCCAGTGATGCTTATTGGTGCTCCAAATTGGCAAGAATGTAGTGCACTTGCAAAAATTGTTGTCAATTTGTCTGAATGGTCCAATCTCAGTCCAGGAATTGATTGTGAAGTGCATCCTTGTGCCCTTAGTGATAATCTGCCTCGCCCATACGGCCACTTTTATGTGATTTCTGGATTTTTTGTGGTGTACCGATTCTATAACCTGACTTCTGAAGCCACACTCGATGATGTATTGGAAAAGGGTAGGGATTTCTGTGAAAAGAGATGGGAGGTTGCAAAGAAAAGTGTTGCTCCGCAGCCTTTCATTGAGCAGTATTGCTTTAGGGCACCATATATTACATCCCTGCTCAGAGAGGGTTTGCATATCATGGATAACCACATAACTGTTGGCTCTGGGTCTATTACTTGGACACTAGGGGTTGCTTTGTTGGAAGCTGGGAAGGCTTTTTCCACTAGATTTGGGCTTCGTGGTTTTGACTTAATCCAGATGAAGATAAACCCTATTATTCTTATTCCCATTATGTTACTTTCTTTGATTCTCCTACTTTGCGCATTATCTTATGTTGGTAGTGGGATGCCAAGATTTTTCCGGAGGTCATCATATCTTCCCCTTTTCAGGCATAACAGTGTGTCCAGTGCATCTGTTCTTAATATCTCATCTCCTTTCCGATTTAGAAGGTGGAGTCCTATCAATTCTGGTAAGTTGTTTTCACAACTAATGACTTTTGATGATGCTTTATTCTAAGCTCATGGACTTCCCATTGCCTAAAAAAATTATTTGTACCTAAATCTCTTGTTATTTTCTTGTGCTCTCGCAATGACAAGTACGTTTTAGATTTACGACTTCATTGATCTTTTCCCAAAATTCTTAGCAGTCTTATGGCCACCAATTATGGGGGAGGGAAGGAGCTAGGGAAAAGGGAAAACTAATCAGCTTCATGTCTTATGATTTAAATCTAACCAGCAATCATTAACTCCCTACCCTTTCATTAACATCCCTCCCTTCCCCTTCATGGAACCAAGCGCATTCTAATAATAATGAGATGAAAGGATGTCTGTATGGTCTAGACATTCAAGTACTCTTATTGTTATAATTTATCGTTTTAAAAAAGCTAAAGTATATGTTTGGCCTCTAAGTTACCTCAAATTTCAGTTTTGTCTCTTAAGTTTAGAAGTGTATTTTTAGTCTCGAAGTTTAAACATAGTTTCATTTAATGGAAAATACTGACTCTACAAATTTAAATAGTGATTCTACAGTTAAAAATGCTGACAAACCATGATCTAGATTTTAATTCTTTGATATAATCATTTTTATATTTTAAAATTTAAGCATTTAAAGAATTAAACGTATGATAAAATATTAAAAATTTAAGCATTTATAAAAATGATTACATTCAAAAATTAAAATTTAGAGCATGTTTTGTTAGTATTTAATTGCAAAGTTACCATTTAAATTTGTCAAGTCAGCATTTTCTATTAAATAAACTAACAACCATTTACATTTGTTGAGTTAGCATTTTCCATTAAATGAAACTGACGATGTCAAGATTAAGGGATTTCACTTTTTAAATATAAGGGATTAAACTGAAACTTGATATAAACTTGGGGGGCCACACACATTTTAGTCTCAAAAAATTTGCATGGCTGTAAGCGTTGCTCAAAGAATTACCTAGGTCAAGAACCCATGGTTAACGCTATTTAGTCTTTCTTTTTCTTTAGCCATATCATTGCCTAGCTCTAATGCCAGTTGGTACACAAGAACAAAAATAAACACTGCTTGAAAATTTGATTCTCCACATGGGCCCTAAACACTGTAGGAGCGATGCTTTGATTTTGAAACTCTATTCTGGAATATTCCTAAGCTCTCTTGTGCTAATGTGGCATACACTGGACAATTGTGTCCTAGAAATTTAAATTTCAAACTCATTTACTTTACTAATTGAATGGAGTTTGCACGTTTGGATTTATTATGAAGTAACCATCACAACAATAACAAGCCTTATCCCACTAGGTAGGGTCGGCTATATGAATCACACGATGCCATCGTGCTCTGTCAACAACCCAGTCCTTAGATATGTTGTTGACTAGGAGGTCTCGTTCAATGGTCTCATTAAGCGTTCTTCTCGGTCTTCCTCTGCCTCTTTTTATGGGACTCCATCTTGTTTGATCCACCCTCCTCACCGGGGCTTCCAATGGCCTTCTCTGCACATGTCCAAACCATCTTAACCGATTTTCAACCATTTTCTCTTAGATAGGTGCTACACCGACTCTTGTCCTGATATTTTCATTTCGAATCCTATCTTTTCTTGTATGACCACACATCCATCTCAGCATCCTCATTTCTGCTACCCCGACTTATTATTTAACTAAATTAATTATTACATTTTAAATGTGAACTTCTATACTATAAGTATGCACCTATTTTTTTCCTCATCTTTGGATAGAATAGTATTTAGGAAGTGTTAGTCTATTATTGCTGTAAGATACCAAAGGGTCTTCTTTACTACTCGATTTAGTATGACGGCTTGCATGCTATACTGGCCTGCCAAGTGGTAGATTTATGTATATATAATTGGCATTCTATGCTAACATTGTCAACTTGCTTTAGTTGTCAAGATTATGGATTGTTTACCATATCTGTAAATTATGCTCGGTTGCAGTTTATAAGTTACTAACTTTATATTTTTGGATGGTTTAAAACGTTTGACTTTGTGTAAGTAATTCCATTTTACGATTTTCTCAACATGTTTCTTTTATGGCTGAGCTGAGTCCAATTTATCTCGTATTGCAGGGGATGGAAGAGTTAAGATGCCACTTAGCCCAACAGTTGCGGGGGCACAGGAAAGACCATTTGGCTTGGGGCCGAGCCTCGGTGATGGCAGCACTGGCATCCAACTTATGGAAGCTTCCTTGTACCCTTCAGCCAGCAATGTCTCACGTAGTTATTCGTCAAATAATTTAGGGCAGATGCAATTTGACAGCGGTAATATGGGTGCCTTCTGGACTCCTCACAGAAGTCAGATGCGTCTGCAGAGTAGGAGATCACAATCTCGAGAAGACCTTATTTCCTCGATGGCTGAGGCAGACGGCAGTAATATGGGTGCCTTCTGGTCTCCTCACAGAAGTCAGATGCGTCTCCAGAGTAGGAGATCGCAGTCTCGAGAAGACCTTAATTCCTCAGTGGCTGAGACACACTTGGTGAAGGTTTAGAGCATCATCTTTAGGGAACTTTGGTATGACCACACTATATCTTATCTAAACTTACTCTTTTTCATAGTAAAATCCTTTTTTCTTCTTGAGTTTTGCTCCCTCATTCAAAATAGGCATTCTTTTTGTATCATAAGAATTGGTTAAAGGTAATTAATAGTTAGCCAAATTAATGCTCTCTTTCGTGATTCTTCTTTCTATATTCTGCCAGAGTTGCTTAAAGTTCCTTACTAAATAAAATATTCACTCTTCCCTTAATCTTTTATAGCCTGAACTGCTCTTGTACTGCCGTAGCAGAAATTTTTCTGGGCATTGAGTTTCTTACATGTCATTGATTGTGATCAAAAGGTGTTCCTGGTCTATGTCCCTTCTCTTATTTGGTAACAATTCATGCTACTGCGAATTGGAATATTTATCTTGGGAAAATTCTCAGTGACATCTGTTCTTCCTCCTAACCCTCCTCACGGATTGCAAAGCAAGTTTACATGTCCTAGCATTTCAGAAATCGTGTCATTAAGGTAACTATGGAGCTAAAGTTGAGCTGGTACAATCATTTCATTCCAAGAGAATGAGCTGTCTGCTCTAAAATAACAAGAAGCCTTGTCCTGTTACAAAAATATTACGGACTATAGCTCAGTCGAGTTATTTGTACGACGCGTTTGCGTTACATAGAACAAACTCCCATTTGACGAATGGGGGTGGGACTTTGTTTTGGATGAGGGTTTCTTCATTCCCCTCTGAGGCTTTGAACAATGAAGACAAGGTTGGAGGAGATGAAGCCGAAGAAAGTCTGAATATGAGAAAACCATTGTTTGTGTTTTGATAAGGTACAAAATCTCAAAAGTTATGTCCTCAATACATGCCTGTGTGAGCTATTTTTCTCAAGGAACAAAAAACCGGACCGGACAATGAACCGGTCAAGATAGTGGGTTAAGGGTTAATGGTCTAACCGGGGTCGGACCGGTCATATTAAAATAATATAATTTAATTAATAATAACAAAATAAAATAATAATCTCTAAAAAAATTTTTACTCTTATGTTTTTTGGGAACTTTCTTTTGCTTTTTGTGTGGGCCACCTTTGAATCATTGTTCTACAGTCATCCCTTTTTAATCTCCATACGGCTTACCCCTCAATCACTCCATTAAGTACCATAGTAAAAAAGCAATCAATCCAAAGAAAAGACTTGGAAGACTTGGACTGCCGTGCTTGCTCTGAAATTACAGGCTGTGTATTCCTCCTTTTAATAATAAAATAATTGCCCATCGTCCCTTCACTTCCTTTCCTTGGAATTGGATTACTTTCTCACTCCGCTCACCTCTCCGTCCTCATCCTCAGCTCGGCAGCTCCTCATTTTGCTATTCTTCCTCTTTTCACTTGCCCCCACCGCCACCTCTATCCTTCTTATTTCAACCCTTCCACCGCCTTCTCAACACCCTGAGGTATCTTCTTCATTCTCTACTCTTCGTCTCTTCCAATTATTTTTTCCCTCCTCAATTACTGCCCCTTTCTTTTGCTGGATTCTCTGGTTTTTGGTCATCACCTCTTGCTCTTATAATGGTAGAGACGCAGATGGCCTCAAGAGTAACGAATGCCTTCGTGAACAACAGGAGGACTAAAATTATTAAACCGGACAACCCATCCAATCGACGGGTTGCCCGGTTTTCACCGGTTGAACCTGGTTTTTTCCGGTTTTATCATAGGCCGGTTTTTTCCTTCAACCAGACCGGACCAAGGACCGGTTTACCGGTTTTCCGGTTGAACCGGCCGGTCCGGTCCGGTTTTTTTTTCATTGATTTTTCTATAGGTATATATACGTAGAACAAGCGTGTCACAAGTTAAACGTCATAGTTGCAATGGGTTTTCACTCCTAAGAACGCAAGTTTAACTTTTGTGTTTGCCCTTCCTTGGTCTGATGTGTGCTTTGAGTGTCTATATTGATAGAATTTCTTTCAAGGCGGGGAAATTTGTTGCCAACTCGGTCGTGTATAAGTTTCATATACTTTCGTTTTGATAAATGACAAGCAAATAAAGAAAATGATATGGAATCGATGAAGGATTGATTAACCATGTAAGTTATGGAATTTAGCTGGGAAAACTCATTAATTACTCCTAAATAAAGTAACTCATTCTTCATTAAAAAAAATTAAAACAAACGAGCTAAAAAAAATCCTTTAATTTTTCATTTCTTTTTTAAGTATGTAAATCATAGAATTTGTTATTTCTTTCATATATTATATGGCATTTCAATAAACGAAATTAAAATACATTAATTTCATTATGATCCTAAGAACTAGTGCTTTGACCAATTATCAATCAGGTTTGTTTTTCAATGAAAACTTTCCATACCATTGACATTTGACAGCCACATCCAATTCCTGCATCACTGAGATAATCTTTGGGATGCAATATCCAAACCAAAATCTATATCTCATTATAAAAAGAAAAAATGGGGGGAAATCCTACAAAATTGTATGACCTTTATGGGGTTGAATACAATATTTCATCACATCGACTATTTCAATACTCCATTCAAAATTGAAAAAGAAGCTGTTGAGTGTTGACCATCTCGCCATTTTAAGTAGAGGAAAAAAGAAAACAAAGAACAAGGGCCTTGTCTAAGAATTATCTGATTCCTCTAACAAATTCTCACTTGATGTTGAATTTAGAACAGATCGGTAATTAAGAGATTGTAGGAAATTGATATAAGCATACTTGATGTCAAATTGCATATCATACCCTGCAAAAAGTAGATAATAATGCATCAGACCTCCCGGTAAACACTGGATAATTACCAATTAGAAACTCGAGAGAAAATATCTTATCCTTACAATAATTTACAGCAATAGTGCATCCTCTATCATCTGGACTCTGCCTCACATGATGGAACCACATACTTGGCCTGCATTAATACCATCATATCAGCGCAATCATTCATAATGATCCAACAACAATAATTAAAAAACAAGTCTTAACTCACTAGATGGGGTTGACACATGCATAAAGAAAAATCCCCTTAACAAATGGAGCAGCATATGCTATGAAAAGATAAGATAGAATGTTAACTTTTGGTTGACTGACTGAATTCTCAGCTATGGTGGTAGATCTCATTGTTCACTTCAATATTTAGCCATCTTCCAAGATGATGATGATGATGATAATTACCAAATATTCAAATAAAGCATGAAGCCCAAGTTCAATGAGAGCTTTAATAGAGATTTTTACGTTGGTGTTGAAGCTTAAAAGGGAAATACTTGACTTGTGCTTGATCATGCCATGCGCTTCAACATTTTTTTTGGGGGCAATGACACCATCAATTCAATAAATGAAATAACAGAAAGGTGAAAATGCATGAATTGCTAGGAACCTAACACGGATTTAAAAACTGACACTAGGCAAGCACAAGCACGCTAGAATAACTTGCAGTTCTAATGGATAGGTGATTCCAACTACATCAATCAAATGTAACTTCAACTGAGTAATATGTAACATCATAACAAACATTTCTAAGACTAAAGTACAGAAGCCACTTCTGTCATAGGTTTATCATGTCAATACTCCACTTCAGAATCCAACTCTTGGATTTTGAAAGGTGATACTAAATCATCAACACATGGAACCGGGAAATACAAGTCTATAGTCCCAGAAGAAAAATTTAAGCATGAAAGATGCCATATTTAACAGGCCTTTACATAAGGGATTAGAATAGGTCCAAATTTATTCACAGCACACTTCACTTGCAACATGGCTCCGTAAGTCTCTTCAATCAAAACTTCATTTACCATAAAATTTCTCGGGAATTCATTAGGCAATGATGCAGTAGAAGATGTTTCTTCTGCAACATCCCTGCTGGCGAATTTGGTTTCCAGGGTAAGCCCTAGGAGGCATAACCTTGGGGTTGCACGTTCAAATGCCAGTAGCATAATCCCTGCTTATCTAATCTAAATCTATTCCAGGTTAGCCGCTCATGGGGTGGCATGTAACTGAGGGTGCACTTTGCACTGGTGCATTTTCTACATAGACCACGCAGAACCCATGGCTAAGGCTCAACTGATATAAGGACGCAGTTTAATACCTAAAAAACAAAGCTTACGCTCTATTAAGCATATCTAGCAAAATTAAGGAGATTAAAACACAATGGAAGCTTACAAGTAGAGAATCTCGCCAGCCTTGACCGTGCACTGTAATGCCTCAGGGCCATTGAAATACAATGGGAACGTGGACATTTCATCATCCTTGGTCTCTGGAGAAGGACAAGGATTCACACTGCACCAAGGAACATATCTTGTTGGCTTCTCAAGTTCTAAAGTGAACTCTCCAGTATCCTACGAATCATAACAGCAGCACCACTAAAAAGTTATTCAAATTTCAAAACATAGTTAACCAATAAGAAGAAACATGTTTACCCAAGAATATCTATACTGAGAAGCGGGGTATTCTCGAATGTACATGCGGTGAACATCAGAGGGGGGCAACAGCAGAAAATGCTTCTCCCCAGTGACCACAGCATAGAGATTCTCATAGTGATCCTTGTGAAACGAAGTCTGGGAGTGCTGATTACCAATCCAGAGATTGACAGCTTCAGGAACACAACCAAGAGCATCAGTGGCCCAGGGAATATGGGGATCACAATCGTCAGCCAGAGCCGAATACTCAGACCGAAAACAGTCGTTCTGCTGCTGCGCATAGGCTACAAATCTTAGGTTTGAAGAACAATCACCACTTCCAGAAGAAATGAGAGAAAGTGCTTTAGGGAAAGGCATGCGTTCAACGTGTGCAGAGGCAAAGCAGAGCGAAGAGGATGAAGCAGTGGCTTCAGGGGAAAAGGAAGATGCAGAAAGAGGCGGAGCACCCTGGTGCTCGTAATTATCCAGAGGGACAAGGGCATCAGCACATCCATTGGGGGTGAGGTGGAGGGAGACAGATGAGGAGGAAAGGACACGCGTGAGATAGGAGTGGTCGGTCCAGGAACAAAGGGCAGGCCAGTGGTTAATGGCATTGGAGATGATGCAGGGCTTGTTGGGGGAGACGAATCCTCTGAGGAATTGAAGTGGAGTAGGAGGGGATTCTAGCCTCTCAACTCTGGAAGAGTTTCCCAAGCTCAGATCCCTCACTTCGTTCCACAGGGCCTCAATCTCCTTCATGTAAAATGGATTCACCGAGACCTCAACGTTTGAGTCCTTACGGGTAATCACCTGTGGATCACCTGTGGATCACTGTGTCCAAGCCTGGCCGCTGCACTCTGGAGGACGCGGCTTCTCTCATTTTCCCTTTACCATCCGATGCGCTCCGTCCTTTACCTTTAATACTGCGCCGTTTTGAGTGAAAGCACGGGGGTGAGTGCTTTTTTTTTTTTTTTTTTAAATTTAAAAAAATCTAATACCTTACAAAAAATTTCAGTGCCATTTCCTATCCTAATATTTTTTTCAGCAGCACTCAATATTTAACACCCAGCATTTTAAGATATTTCTTTGGAGCACTCAGTATTGCAAAATAATTTTTGGTCCACTTAGTAGGTTAAAATATTTTTCAGTAACACCTTTTATGCAACATCCAACATGTTGCGGTATTTTTTTAGTAGTATTAAGGGGGTGTTTGGATAGAAACCAAACTATGGTTTCATAAGTGCTTTTACGGTTTACGAAATAAATATGTGGAGGAGTTTGTCTCGTTTTGCGAAAAAGTACTTTTGAAACCATAGTTTTCATATTGCCAAACACCCCTAAGTATCTTGAATCCCGGGAACTTAACTTATCTAAATTTTTCTATACAAAAAAAAATATCTTGAACTAAATTTTAGTGACCATAATATATTATATGAAAAATTACTTCAAGATATTAAATGCTATTAAAAAATGTTTTAGAGTGTTGGATATGCTAAATATTAATTTATGATATTTGGTGTTATTAGAAAAATACTTTAATATGAGGGATGTCAAATACTGGGTATTACTAAAAAAATTTTAAGATATTAGATGATATTAAAAAATACTTTAGGACCTGAGAGTTAGATATTGAGCACTATTAGAAAAATATTTTAGAGTGACAAGTGAATTAAAAATTCATTTAGGATACTCAACAATACTGAAAAATATTTTATGGCAGTGAATTTTTTTTAAAATAAAAAAGCACCCCCTTTCTCTTGTTTTTCACTCAAAATGCTGCAGCTTTGAGGGTAGAGGAAGGCAGCGGATGGTAGGGGAAAAGGAGAGAAGCCGCATCTTATGCCCTCGAGGTAAAAAACTTTCGTTCTGCTGTTCCCGCATCCCATGCATGACCCTAAAATTCATGGTGAGTAGGAAATTAAAGAGTAGTCTAAGAATCCACAAACATTAAGGGCAATTCCTGAAAAATATATAAACTAAGCAACCTTTCTATCATTGGACAAGTGTATTTAGCTTAGTGAATAACCAAACAATCCAACCCTTTCCTAAAGTTTCAAAATAAAGGACAAGTAAGCATTCAAGATTAAGAAATCTCACACACAATTTTCATGCCATTTCAAAAAAAAAAAAAAAAAAGAAGCCAAAATAAGAGCTTTGAGATAAAAATGAAAGCTCAAACCCTGTATCAATTTATCAAAATTTCTCCCTCATCCGTACACTTAAAATGGACATTGTTCTCAACGTCTAAACAAGAACAATAGGAGAATGAAAAGGCATGTACTATTTACAGGCAAGGTTATCAACAAAAGAATAGTAATATGGATCACGTTAAAACAACTATAAGTATTGGAGAGGGGAACGAAACAAGCACTATAAGGGTGCAAAAACTCTCCCTGGAACCATGGATATGAAACTAAGAGTTTGCTGCTGCACTTTTGGACAATTATGAGCTAGATGTCCAAACTTATGGCATCTGTAGCATTCCCAACATGATCCTGTATGATTTCTCCCACATCTCAAACAAGGATCTGGCATGCTCATGGTGGACACTCTGATCTCCTCCCATACACTCTTGAGCTTGTCTCCTCTGCATAAAGCCCCCAAGGGCTGAAATCTTCTGATTTTGGCTCTTGCCTCTGCTTGAGCTACTCGTGCTCCCATAACTATAACTACTCTTTTTATTGATTCCTCCCATTGGCCTCATAAAACTAGAGAATATGCTCTGGTTATCTTGACATTGACTCTCCTCTACTTCTTGGGTTCTACAGGTCGTCATCTTGAGTTTTGTGCAGGCATCCTCGAAATTCTTAAACTCATATAAGGCCATTTGCTGCTTCAACTCTAGCCTCACCCGTTCTATTAATTGTTGGGCCATCCGCTTTGGGTTATTTTTCTGTTGCAAGAGGTAACATGCTTGGAGAGGTCAATATATTTGGTAATAAGCTCATCCTCATGCATGTTCTCCTGTCGAAGAGCGTAAAAAGCTGTTCTTTTTCTTGTCTCATAGTTGGGGGAAAGTACTAATCAAAGAACATCTGCTTAAATTCGTTCCAAGTAATCCCCAAGTCATCTATGTCACTTATGCTCCTCCACCACCTCTTAGCTCGGTCCGTCAATAAGACCACCGCCGCTTGTACTTTTTGATAGGTATTACATCCATAAGCTTTGAATACTGTCTCCATGTCATCAATCCAAGCCTCAACTTTATTAGGATCCATAGTGATGCGGCTCTATGTCTTTCCACATACTCTTAAGGTTCACAGTCTCCTCTTTTTCTTGTCACCCTCGCGAGCTACTTTCTTCTCTGATTCCTTCAATAGAACCACTGCAGGTTCCAAAATTACCTGCAGACAACTCAGGAAGCCTACTCTCTTCGAATTCTTTCACAACTTTCTTGCTTCTCAAGTCTTCCTCTAGCTTCCTTACCTTCTCATCTATCACCGTAACTACCACTTCTCTTAAGTATTGTAATAAGGTCTCTTGGTTAAACTACAGAGAATTTGATGGTTGATTAGGCGGGTTTGTGGATTTATCCCCACCTTCATCGGTTTGTCGAGATCGCATCCGTACCATCCTTCCCACCTAAGGATGAAACCCACCAAAAAGAAACAAAAAGTAACATCAAGCACAAACATAAAGTAACATGGAAGGTTATGTGAGATTATTGTATATTGCAACTAAATACAATGTAATGCGACCCAATTCACAAAATCTTTGGCTTTAATACCAAATTGTGATGATCGTTCGTTCAAAACCTATTTAGATTAAATCAAACAATTTATTCGAAAAATTAACCATGATAAAAAAAAAAAGAAACCTTAAAATTATAAAATTACTATCATGGTTAAAAGAAATAATCTTATATTATAAGCAATATCAATCATTAATTTGGGCCTTGGATTTTCAAAGTCTAGAAATATTATTCAACCATGAGCCCAAACCAAACTCATATTTTCAAACATACGAACTGACAAATCATTTTAATATAAAGGGTTAATACTATTTTTAGTCCTTATAGTTTAATCTTATTTTGGTTTTAGTCCCTGAAATTTAAAATAAGTGTTTTTGGTCCTTCGAGTTTACTCTGTTTAAAAACGTTGGTCCCCATAGTTTGAAAAGGACTTGGAGTTATTGTTTACAGTGTTAAGTTGCTTATGTGGCACCAACGGTGTTAAGTTTGCATATTTAGAGAGGTGCTGTGGTTGGTGACATGGCAAAATTGCTGACTAAACTAATAAATTACCTGAAATTGTTATTAAAAGACAAAAATTTCAAAACGCAAGCACGAACGGACCTGAGAAAGCAACTGAAGGAAAAGTTAAAAGGGCTTAGGTTAGGTTGACCCATTCATCGAAGAAGTCTGACGGCGGTCATCAGTAGTCAAATTGTCGGCGATCATATTCAGTTTTTGTGTGCTCTGTTTTTCTTACTGGTTTTTGTAATGCTCAATAGCTTGGTTTTTGATATTTGCAAAGATAAATTTCAAGAGATGGCAGCTTTAGTAGGTGATCAATGGTGCTGTCATAGCTACCTACTTCCACACATATATTAATGTTGTTAACTTTCTGTTTACAGACTTTAGCTGAACTAAAATTGGGGGACAGTGTGTTGTTAAGGGAACAGAGAAATATGAAAAGTACCATAATTGCTTTTTGGCTAATTGTTGTTGCTTGAGTCCTTGATCCATCTGATTGGAGCTATTTATTATGTGTTGTTTATTGTTACTGTTGTGACTTCTGAATAGAAATTGGCATCCCTGCGTCTTACTCTAGAGAAACACAGGGCAACAAGTGAACGCCTAAAGAAATTGAAGGTGACATTCATGTTCTTCTTTTCTGATTAAATACGATGATTTTTTGTTCTCTCTGATGCATTTTCATGTTTGTTTGAATTTGAACCTATTGGGAAATATAGATCAAAGTGAATGCATGATAGATTCTCCCCTTATTTTGTGTTTGATAGGTGTAAGAGTACAATATATTAGAATTAGAAGAATAGGAGATTGATAAATAAGAAGCTTCAGCTTCCGGGGGCCATGTCTTAAATCATAAAAATATGATGCAACGTCCTATTACCATGCAAATTCTCTCAATTATTGTAATGGCCTTTAATTCTCTCAATCTGTAGAGTGACTACTGTAGAAAGTATATTTAGAAAGAGTAACACCAGAGTATGATTATACTTCTACGTAAAACTCATGTCTCATGATTAAGCAAAGGTTTTTTTTTTGCCTTTTAACATCTCTCTGCATTGTTTACATTCATTTTGCGAATGTGGATGATCTCAACAAAAATCGAATCCCATCAATCAATGAGCTAAATAAAACATCATAGACGAAAAAATTCATGCAATAAAAAAGGCAACAACATCCATGTTGAGCATAGATGCATGCCACTGAATCTGACAAAGCTTTTCAAAATAATTTGGAGGATATTGTGCCATAAAGTCATAAGAAGACGACAATATATATCAGTTTGAGAAGCTCCAGCATCTTCAAACTTTTTAACTGAAAATGCTATCCAAACTGATTTTCTCCAATTTAACTTCATATTTTTCTAATTTGGATAGTCAGTTCAAGCAGTGTAGATGCCCAAAAGTCAGAAAAACTTCATAGACTTCTGGTTTGATTTTCAAAACTTTGTATCTCATTTCTGCTAGCTTATACTGCTTCTGTGCCCATTCATATGCAGCTTTAATACTTCCAAAACAAGATTCTCTTGACACGTCCTCTGAAATGGAAGCACGTCTCCTCGCCTTAGACATGGGAACACCCCCCAAGTGAAACATTGCTGAAGCTGCCATCTCTTGAAATTTATTAGAAATATACAAAATGAGGCTATTGTACATTACAAAAATCAGTAAGAAAAACAGAGCACAAAAAAACTAAACAACGATTGCCGACAACTTTGACTGTTGGTGACAGCCGTCACACTTATCCGGTGAATGGGTCGGCCTAACCTAACCCCCTTTTCCTTTTCCTTCAGTTCCTTTCTGATGTCTGTCCATGTTTACGTTTTGAAGTTTCTGTTTTTAGCTCACAATTTCAGGTAATTTGTTAGTTTACTCAGCAATTTTGCATTATCACCTTCCACATCAGCTCTCCAAATAAGCAAACTTAACACCGTTAGTGCTACATAAGCAAACTTAACACTGTTAACAATAACTCCAAGTCCTTCTCAAACTATAAGGACCAACGGATTTATACAAAGTAAATTTGAAGGACCAAAAACACTGGTTTCAAATTTCAAAAACCAAAACCAAAATAAGGTTAAACTATAAGGACTGAAAATAGTATTAACCCTAATATAAATTATGAATCCCATTAGTCAAAAGTTAACACTTTAAAAGAGTATCACATGCACAGTCCTAGAAGTATCTGGCCTTCTAACGGCCCTCTCATACCAAACAGTAATAATTAAAAGTATTAATTTATAAAATTAGTGTAGATGAGCCCTGTGTGGCAATATATAACAAATCAGCACATAGAACAAAAGTTAGGAGGCTATACAAGCTATAACAGCACACTATGCCTTTGGAGTCTTTTTTTAATGGGTCATCACCTGAACTATCATCTAAAGATAGTAAAAATCACAGGGTGAGACAAAAGTCTCAGTAACTAACTTTCCAACTCATCATACATACTAACACATGCTCGTGAGGTGTCAAATGGAACAGTCATTAATTCTCAAGAAATATAGATATATTCATAGACATATAATTTCAATCATCCAAATCCTTATTATGGGGGCTAACACACAAGCCACATAAATCTATCCCTTATTATGGGAGATCAATCAGACATATAGGCCTATCCCTTACTATAAGAGACGAAGGAAGCTAACCAATGTGCACCAATGGCGGCCTTACCACGTGGTAGGATACGGCTCAATCCAAAATTCAAATAACAACAAATCATTTATAGTATAACGAAAAATGTCTCAATCTTTTCTTAGTACAATCCATAAGATATAAATAATATATTTTTCCAAACTCTCATTCACAATTTCAAAAATCTCACAAGACAATTTTCATAGCTCAAAAGGTATAACATATCTATTTGAGTTTCAAATAACATCTCATTATTCTAAAATAATAAAATACTCACAAATAACATATTAGCACATATAACAAGTGGAAAGTAGTTATCTCTCGTCAAAGCAATACAAAAAATTATCACAAGGTCAATCATTTGCTTAACCAATAATTAATTTACACAATTAATATAACCACATATTAATATAAGCTAATTAATTAATTATGCTTATATATTAATTAAATTTTTAATCTAAATTTCTACAACTCTCATAACCCAAAATTAAGTATTTTAGAAATGATTTAAAATTTTCTAACAAGCCAAATTATTTATTTACAACTTCCGAATTATTTATTTTAATAAAAAAGATTTTTCAAAATTTTTAAATATGAAATTATTATATTTTAAATTCTAAAAATTCCATTTAAAGTTTAATAACCTCAAAATCAAACCATGAAATATTCACTCGTATTTCAAATATTTATAAATAATCTAATAAAAAATTTAATGGTATAACCATCATAAATATATATTTTTCCATAAATAATAAAATTTTTAGCTAAAATAATTATTTTAAAACCTTCAATCATCCAATAAATAAAACTAAACCAATTAAAATCTCAATAATATGTCAAATAATCCAAATAAATTATTTAACTTAAATTTAATCGGTAAAAATATGATTTATGTCATATATAGCATATTTTTCAACTAGACAAATTAATTTAAATATTAAAAATGAATAGAGGTAAATCTAAACTGATTAAAATTAACTACTCATTTACGTCTAAATTTCTATAATCATCTATTACCAAAACTCAAAACTTATCCCATATATAAATCTCAAAATTTTTTCTAATTAGTACAATAATAATGTCAATAAAAAGCTTAAAATATATAAAAAATATTCATGAAGAAAGTTTGATAAAAAGAAATAATTTGATGTACTTAAAATATCTTCAAAATTTGTCTTCTTTTTCATTGATCTACTCCTCTATATCACATACACTATTTCTCTCTCTCTCTCATGCGCGGCGAAAACTGAATGTTGGCGGGGGAGGGTACATTTAACATCTCCACATATTTATTAGGAGGGGAGCTTCCCCCAAATTGTTTCTCTCCCAAACCCCAACTCCTATTGACTTCTTTCTTTTTCTTTTTTTATTTTTTTACATTAAAATATTATTATTTTATTATAATAATATTATTATTATTATTATTTTAATTTTAATTCTAATTTTTTTCTGAATTCTAAAATAAAATTTAGGATATTACAAAAATAATTAAGGAAGCATTAAATGAGCTGGTACAAGACACTTCGGCAATACAAGTGGCAACAGGATCATCAAAGCAGTTTGAAAATGATGAGGACGTCACTAAGGACTAAAAGTGGTGCTGTTGAACATATTTTGGGCTTAGAGATTCCAAATTGAAAGATTTAGACCAAATGCTGTACATGGGAACACTCATTTGGGCTTAAATAATCACATTTTATACTTAACAAGCAGATTATATCTTGTCAAATGTACTTATGCGAAAATAAAAAATTAGTTGACATATTTAACTTTTAAGTTCTCAAGTGAGTTGTATTATTTAAGTCTTTCTAATTTCTTTTAAGTTTGTATTTAATATTTTGAGTCTCTAGGTTGCATTAAATGCTTTTTAGGTTAGCTTTGAATGTATCTCTTTAAAATATTTTGAACCACTCATTTTATATTCAGACTTGATTTTGAGAAATAAAAAGTTGCATTTTGCACTTCTAGATTTAAGAGTGGATTCTCTTTAAGGTTCTCTATTGAATTAACAGACTGATCAAAGCTTGATCAATTTTGTGGTGTCTTCTAACATTTCGGGTCCTTATTTTTCATGCTCTAAGGTTTAAGTAGATCACCAAACCTTTATTTAGCCTTCTTGGGGTAAATATATTTTAGATTGATTGTGGGTTTGTAAGATTTTTTTTTTCTTGTAGGTTCGCACCAGATTTCTTCTTCAAGTGTCTGTGTACCGGTAGCTTTGCTTTGGATATGCAGCTTTGGATTGGCTTCTAGCAAGTTTAGATCTTTAATATGTCTGTTATTGGTTGAAAAGTGATGAATTCTATCACCAGAGTCAACTCGGCTAGGACAATCTTGTATTATACTAACTTTGATCCTGAATATAAAAATTAGTTAGAAATTTACTTTGTTTTTAAAAATAAGACCTTAATTCATATTGTCTCCTACATTTATTCATTTTCTCTTAAAGTAGTACTTATAGTAATTATACATATCAAAGAGTTTCTATTCTGATGCATATGGTTAATAAAAATATTTTAAAAAAGATAACACTTATTTTTTACAAATAATTAGTTAAATTAATTTTTTAATATTTATAAATTAGTTATTTAACTCTTATATTAAGTTTCACGTGACAATATTTATTTTTTTCAATTGCATATGCTTTTCTAGGACTGGCTATGGTTCTTGTGTCTCCACGCTTTTACTTAGCTCTCCTAGTTGTATCTTAGAAGTTGCAAATTCTGATTTCGAATATGTCATTTTTGCCTTTACCTCAAAATAAGAAAAGAACTATTGCGCTTCTGCATATAAAATAAAAAAGATTAAAATATCAGACGCGACAATGCATCTATCCCCTAACAAATTTCTAGAATTTATACTCACGCTATTGGGTGGCATAAAAGATTTGCTTGTTGTACACAAATATTTTCTATTCAACTTTTTATTTTTATTTTCTCCTTATTATCCTTTCAAATACTGCTAGAAAAAAAAGTCTTTAATGGCAATTAATATGAGTTTTCTACAACAGTTTTAGAAGCGATGTGAATTATGGCGACATTGTAAGAAGAATAAAACATAGTGGTTTAAAACTGTTGTAAAAAATCACTTTCCACAACTGTTAAAGATGTTTTTAATAGAATAACTACCGTTAAAAACTCTAATTTTTTTTAATACCTCATGAATTTTCTTTACAACCTCTCTGCAATTTACAGACCCAAATCAACCAGAAGAGACAAAAGAATATGCAAAACCATTTCAAGACATTTATCCTAACACTAACATCTAATTCTTATTCAGTCATCTACACATTATAATCAACAATTACTCAACTAATTAATAATCAAACAATGAACTAAAATGTGATGAATAACTACTTAACTATTTCACATTTTTAAAATTTTCTAGCAATGTTGTTGATAAAGAATCCCTCATCAAGTTGATTCCTTCATGTCATATGACACACTATTTTGGAATGCCTATAAATTAAAAATAACATAATCATTAGTCAATTTGATAAAAAATGAGAAAAAAATTGAAGAATTGCATGCAATGTAATCTATATTTACCTCGTTTAATTTCTCAATCACCCCGTCTCAATGATGTCGTTCATATAGCGGATAGCATAATATTTACATTCAACACTCCCGGATTGACAATAGTACTAACAAAATGAAATATAAAATTGAATAATTGACTTTGATTATCTAAAAAAAATTTATAAATATTAACTTTGAATATTGAAAAGATTTATAAGCATATATTTAGACAATATACTTGTAGAAGAAGCCATCTTAGTGGTTGCCTATTTTGCTGCTTGACCATAATATTAAAACTATGAAAAGCCCTATCAACAATAAAAAAATGGTATTAGAGCACGTTTTTATAAACTTTACATGTAATAAATATATAAAAATAAACTAATGTATCGATGACATCTCTGGTTTCTTCTTGTGGATCTCTAGGAAGAGAATCAAACTAGTAAACTTTTTTATCATAAGAGGCACAAACAATTAGGGTCTAATGATATCTTCAAAATACGAATCATGTTAATTATAATCCTATATATATAACTTGTGTATCTCAAATACAATAATATACTTACCCTTCCACGTAAGGTGCAAAATATAATTTCTTTTTTGTCTGAGTTATTGTGGTCATCATATGGATCGACCTTGCTTCCATAATATTGACTATAGGACACATAAAGTCATATGTGTTGTCAAGTCCTCTCTGCCGACATACTCGAGTAAAATGATGTTGTCCAAATAAGAAATATTAGGACATGCATAAGTATAACATGAAATAAGAAAAGGATATTATAACTTACAAAATAGCCAACTATATGAAGACTATATCTAGCTCCTCAAAGTTGAGGAACTGAACAAGGTCCTTCTTGTCAATTACGAAGTCATATATTACATCTGAACCCATAGCCCCTAATGGTATTTCGAAAGTAAGGGGGTTTTCCATATTTGCTACCATGTAATAAAGAAGTGCCAAACTTTCATACATAACCCTAACGTGATGAGGAAGAGGCTGGAGGACAGGATCTAATGCACTCTTTGTCGCCTTCTTTACTGTCACCTTCTTTATTGTTATTAGCTTTCTAACAAGTCTCTTTGGCCACAAAATAAAATTTTCTTTAGCCTGAACCAATAGTTAAACCTTATCAGTGGGGTTGGGCACTGGTGTATCACCTTGACCGTTATGAATCCTATTCACTGTCACCCTCACTTGATCCTCCGAAACTTTCTTGTTATGGATTGTTGTGCTAAAGAATGCTCAACCATTAGCCACATGAAGAGATGAATCTTCAAGGTCCACATATTAGAGCACACGACATTTCATTGTCTTGGGTAGGATCAAGGCTACGGTTAAGGTCAGACATTGTTAGTTGTTGTGTCTGATTATTACTGTCATTCCCACTTTTAATCATAGGTGAACTTTGAAACATAGAAAGAAATTATTTAAGGCATGTTAAATAAGTGTAAATGGATAAAATAAACCTTGAGAAGATTTGAGAAGATGTATGATTATTACCTATGATGGTTCAAACACTCGAGGCATCTAGAATCTGGTCGTGCCTATCATCATCATAGCTTGTTGAAACTTGGCATTGAACTCTTCACACATCTTTTGCATCTTCGCTTTGTGTTCTTGACTGAGTTGATCTCAAACTCTCTCCTTTTCTTGTTGTAATCACTAGTCAAGCTCCTCTTTGGATGCCATGTCAATGGAGGATGATCTGATACTTCTTCGTGAACCAAGACCAAAGAACTGTTAAATACCAATCCCTCTAAGGGCCCCTCTAACTCTATTGAGATGGTCAGTCTTTCCAATCGCAGTGGCCAAAATATCTATCCGTCCATAAGAAACGAATGTATCTTGGGATAATTGCTTCTCAAGTGTATCTTGTAATATTAAAGCAACAAATTCAATTTAAGATAATTGAAAAAAGCAATTAATGAAGCATAATGCATAAATATTAATTACAATCCTCTTAGCAATAGCAGCAGTCTCTGAAGTGATATATTAACCCCTTTTAACCCTCACCGCCTTTCATTTTTCTTGGCAAGAAGACACTAGATGGGTGGAATGACTCTAGTAGGATCTGAAGTAATAGCCATCTATGCATTCTTTTTCCACTCCTCTATCATACTTCTTTCCAACCCACCGTACCTTGCATGAGACATGGTATGTGGATACACATTCTACTTAAATATTTGCTTGTTCTTCTTACTCAGTGCCTATAACAATGAAACAAATTTAAAAAAGTTAGTTTAATTAAATTAAATAAAAATTGATTAAAAAAAGTTTGAAGAAATCAAACCTGAAATGTAGGGTCTTCCCATTGCTTCATAAACTTCTTTGATGCCTCGTCACTAACAAAAGAGTATCAAGCCTTAGGATTGTCACCCTTTCTTTTTTCCACCAAAATCCTCCTTTGTAAGCGTGGATTTAAAATCTCTCCACCGTTCATCGAGTTGCTTTAATAGATAGCGTTTTATTTCCTCAGTTGCGGGAATATCAAATGTTAGCTGCAATATAATACAATAGAGTTATAAGTAAATAATCAGTTATAATTGAAACAAATAGAGAAAAGAATTCGTAATATACCAAAATATCCTTCTAAATGTTGTTTGTCAAACCTTCGTCTATCATCTTCCAATTAGGAATGTCAATCCCAAATTTATTGCATGCTAGATAATCCACATAACTAGTAAACTAAGCCCCTTCAGGACCTATACTCCTCGAGGGCTATGTGGTCTTATCACGTAAAGCCAACTTCTTCATACGGGTTAGCCCTCTATCCCTTTTCTTGCTAGTAAAGGAGCTATCATCGTCAAAACCCTATTAATCAGATCCGTCCATTTCCTATTTAAAGAACAATCAATAAATGTAAGAATAAGAAACATTAAGTAAATTTAACACAAAACATCAAGTATATTTAACCCAAAAAAATCACATTATGAATAAATGATAAATATGAAATGAATTTAGTAAGAAAGATTAAATAATTTATTTAAGCCTTATAACGATTATCCTCCCAAATTTCTTCACAATGATAATTTCTATCAGCATAGTCATCATCTACCAAATCTAATTCAGTTGTTTTATGTCAAATAGCTGTGAAAGGAGGGGTTTTGTCAAGATTGAATTCTGAGTTACCATTCTTTCCACCAACTTCTTACTTCTTGCCTTGGAGCATGATAGATGATTTTTTCTTTGCCACATCAGTAACATAAAACACTTGTTTTGCTTGACTTGCTAAAATAAATGGCTCATCTCCATATCTAACCCTCTCAAGATCAACTGAAACAAATTCAAATTCTTCATCTATTTACACAGTATTACTATTAATCCACTTATATTTGAAGACGAGAATTTTAAACTTGGTATAGCTAACCTTTAGTCATCTCATTATAACCACCATCGTCTTTTTTAACTTTGTATCTTGAATTCCCACATTTAGGGCACTTATTTAACCCTTCATACTTATTTCTGAATAATATATAATTATTAGGGTACGCATGTATCTTCTCATATTCCAAACTCATTGGACACAAATTGTTTTTTTGCCTCATACATTTGTTTTGGAAGTGAATTCCCTTTTGGAAGAATATCACTCAACAGTTCAAGCAATTCCATAAAAGTATCATTGATCTAATCATTTCTTGCCTTCAAGTTTATCAATTTCAATATGGTTGTTAACCTTATATAATCATCTTTACACCTTGTGTACAAAGGTGTCTTTGCATCACTACATAAGGTTTCACATGTGGGAGAGAACTGGGTAAAAGACTTTAGACCTTATATCACAAAATATATCCTAAATTCGATCATCAAAGTCATCATTCACAACCTTCTTCTTTCTAGACAATGTAGTATTTCTAATTTCTTCATGCTATATCCAATTTGTATTCCTTAAATTTATCCTATCACAGATAAGATGCTCTCTTATCTCAGGAATACTCTGCCAACTATTGTTTAAGCATTTGACATAAGGACAATAATACAATCCATCTCTTTTACTAGGGGCATTTTTTTGAACAAACTCAAGAAATCTTCCAACCCTATCCTCATATTCTTTGCTAATTCTTTTAACTTTTATCCAACTATGATCCATTGTTCTACAGAGTCAATGAGCATAGTTGTACTGTCAAGCTCAATTCTAACTCATTAATTCAAATATTCAAATAAATAAAATAATTAAATGTTAGTTAATAAATTAAAATTGACTAACACTTAATTACAAATTAAAGAGAATATCTTTTTTAGTTTATAAAAAATTCGACAGAATTTTTCCTTAAATATAACAAATCCCAAATTATTTAAAAAATAGACAAATCAATTAATCAATCAACCAAACTAACAATGTAATAAACAAAGACAGGATAAATTTGAAGAAATACAACAAACAAAATAAAAGTTCAATTCAATCTCAAACTAATTTAATGAATAAAGATTCTTAAAACTAAAACTTTTGAATCCAAGAATGGGAATACAAATGATATCCATTTATCATGAAATTTTAAACAACACTTTATCATCAATCAAAATTCATAATGAAAAAAAAATTGACAGAATAATGAATAGATTATTTATTAGTAAATTCTCAAGTTTATTACAAAGATATACCAAAAATTCGAAATAAAATATAAAAAATTATAAGAAAATAAAAAACTTAAAAACTAATCAACTTTGAACATTTAAAAATATTTTTAATGCCGTGTATAGGAAGGAATTGAGGTTTTCTAACTCTAAATGCCACCAACCAACACCTCAAGCACATAAAAAACTCAAAATAAACAATGTAAGACATCCAAAATGTAAAACCAATCAACCCATTTGAAATATAATAGAGTTTTATTGTCAAAACATCCAAGAAACTAAGAAAAAAATAAAAAGAATGAAAGAAGAGGAAACTCACTCAGTGGAGATGATTCAAATGCGAGAAGATGTAACAGTGGTAGCGGAAGACAGCGGCAAACAACCATAAGTGAAATGGAGTACTTTTAATGGTAGGAAACAAAGGGGGTTGGCCGGTATTGCAGTTCGGTAGTGGTGGGATAGAAGGAAACCACAGCATACTGATATGAAACTGTGAAAATATGTAAAATAGAAAGGGCGATAAGGTTAAGTTTAAAATTTTCCACAAATTAAGAAAACTATTGTGAAAAGTATTTTTAATTACGGTTATTTATTTAACTTCCATTAAAAGTACTTTCCATGATCGTTTTTTTAATAACCATCATTGAAAGTTAACAGTTACAACACTTATTTATAAAAATACCAATGTTTTTTTTTTCACCATGTTTTTTTAATTTAACCGTTGTTGTTTTTTGTCATTATATGTCTTTTTTGTAGTAGCTAAAACATTCCTCCAAAAACTTTTAGAAAGAAATACATTAATCCCTTGTTTAACTCTTTAAGTCAAATTGTTAAATCGAAGTTTGGATGGATGTTACACTGGGCGAGTCTTTTGCGTGGTGCTGTAGTGAAGATTGAGGAATGGTTGACCATCTTTTTGTTGGGAGGTTGGTTATCACATATTTGGGTCAAATTCGTCTGCTTTTTGGTCCTTTCAAATATAGATATCAAGTAATTTTCTGTTCGAAACATTATCAAATACTAAATACAAGTGAATGCTACTCTCAAAAAGATTCAAACATCCTCCAATAAGATAGGGTCTTGTGATCAAATTTTGGTAATAGAGCAACATTATTAATTAAGGCATGATGTATTGTAATTTATTAATTCTCATATCATTTATTTAATTTTCTAATACACAAAATAAACTATATAGTAAAGTTAATGATAAAGTAAACATAACAGTTCACTCTAAATAAATAATATAACTAGTCCATTTAATGTTTTGTAGCATAGTTAATCTTAGAATCAATGTGATTTTAATTTTAAAAACTTTTTTCAATATAGTACCTATAACAAGTAGTGTAAATGATACTTTTTAAGGGGGTGTTTGGATAAAACCAAACCATGATTTGAAAAATAACTTCTAGAAAATAGATTTTGTGAAGAAGTAATTCTGATAAAATGAGAATATTTGAATAGTTATTATCAGAAGCCTTTTTTATATGTGCAAATTGCTAAAAAAGATATAAGTTAATATGTTAATTACATAAAAGATAGAAATATATTTTAATTTGAAGGAACAAAATTGTTAATAATATATTTTTTACCAACATAATTAATAACATATAAGATAATGTAATTAATAAATAATTAATATGTGTATATATTTATAAAATATAAGAATAAATATGTTTATAAAAAAAATTGAGGGGTGTTAAAGTCATATTATCGCTGATATCTATTGGCACAATCATGCTCTCTAATTTAAGTCAGAAGTAGAATATATAGATTCACTTTTTCTAAAATTATGGTTTTGAGCCTAAAACCCGTTTGTTAATTTGCCCTCCTGTTTGGCAAATTTGGAACTCAAACCATAGTTTGAATCCTAAAACCATTATTTCATCATATTGCCAAACAGGCCCTTAGTGCATGCATACAAAAAATTTATATTTTGACATAGTTTATTATCTTAGTTAGGTGTAGCAGTTTCGGCAAAATTGAAGATCAATCCCTCATTAAAAAATTAATTAAAAAAATTCTCTAAAAATTTTGTTCAATTCAACTTCTTTTATCGGCAGTCAATATTTCATATGTATAAATCAGTCGTAATGTGTTGTACAAACCACTTTTTTTTTTTTTGGGGTATAACTAAGCTTTTCTTGTACGTAACTTATATTCATTCCCAGTTTTCCAACTTACGATCTGAGAGGTTAGAGCACAACACTTTCACCATGCCATGATTTTGATAGGCAGAGTATAAATTTTTTTTATATTAATATCTTTCTCAATCCTTTTAATTCTAAAAAAATATAAGAATGAAAACATTAAGTTAAATATTCAGTTTTCTTTTTTCTCGTATAATAATATGATAAGTTTGAAAAGAATAAATTTACAAATCCCAATAATTTTACTTTATTTTCAATTGGATTATAGTTTTCGTCCTTTTATCAACTTTTTATCGTTTCTCATGATTTTTTTAATCAGTTCCTCATAAATTCATGTAACTTATTAAGATTAGGAATGTAATTAAAAATTAAATAAAACTAAAATGACATAGTAAAACATAGAAAAATTTAATTAAAATAAGATAAAACTATAAGAAAATGATTAAAGAAATTATAGGAATCGAATTAAAAAGATATTAATGCGTGGGTATATATTTGAGGCCTTGAATAGTTGGGAGGCCTAGGCAACTGAGGCCTCACGTCGTTGCAACAAGGGAGAAGTCATTTTCAGATATTAACTTCACCTTATTATCAACATTAATGCCATTGTTGTTGGTTTATAGCTTTACACATTAATCACACAAAGTGCAAACATGTGTTCCACCACTTGTGGACGCGTCTTCACATCTAACCTTTGTCCTATTCTACATGATATACAAGCGTAAAATAAGGGGAAAAAACGATAAATATATTAGTTAATATGAATTTATTTAAAAATTTTCGTATTTTTAAATACACACTCACGAGTTGGCAAAAATAAATACACACACACATATATTATTTTTCCTATTTTTTAGTTTATTATTTTAAAATCAAATCAGATAGTTTTTGTTGTATGAGTAAATCATTCTTACATATGTTATACTACCTCTTGTCCTTATTATAATTCATGTTTAACTAATTCACACATACCAATAAGAATAGTTAAAATATTAAATTTGTCATAAAACTAAAGTGATTTTTAGTATTACTCTTGTTAACTATACTAAACTCCATCATAATATTAATTTTTATTCTTTCATGACCCTTATTAAATATGAACATATACGGCAAAAACATTGAATACCTTATAAAAAAACTAAAAATACTTGTTAGTTGATGCCTTATAATAGGAACCATAGCGAATGTATATTTTGTTCAAGAAAAGTTTAAATATACAAAATAAACTATATAGTAAAGTTAATGATAAAGTAACCCTAACAATTCACTCTAAATAAATAATATAACTAGTTCATTTAATGTCTTGTAGCATAGTTCATCTTAGAATCAATGTGATTTTAATTTTAAAACTTTTTTCAATAATAGTACCTATAACAAGTAGTGTAAATGATACTTTCTAAAGGGGTGTTTGGATGAAACCAAATAATAGTTTAAAGAATAACTTCTGGAGAATATATTCTTGGGAGAATATATTTTATGAAGAAGTAATTCCGATAAAGTGAGAGTGTTTGAATAGTTATTATTAGAAGCACTTTTTATATGTGCAAATTGCTAAAAAAGGTATAATTTAATATGATAATTACATAAAAGATAGATTTTATAATATATTTTAATTTGAAAGAATAAAATTGTTAATAATGTATTTTTTTACCAACATAATTAATAATATATAAGAAAATGTAATTAATAAATAATTAATATGTGTGTATATTTATAAAATATAAGAATAAATATGTTTATAAAAAAAATAATTGAAGGGTGTTAAAGTCATATTATCGTTGAAATCTACTTTGACAGGCACAATCATACTCTCTAATTTAAATCAGAAGCAGAATAGATTCACTTTTTTGAAACTAAAGTTTTGAGCCCAAAACCACGGTTTGTTAATTTTCCCTCCTATTTGGCAAATTTGGAACCTAAACCATGGTTTGGATCCCAAAACTATGGTTTCATTATATTGCCAAACAGGTCCTTAGTGCATGCATGCAAAAAAATTTATATTTTGACATAGTTTATTATCTTAGTTAGAGTATAGCAGTTTCGGCAAAATTGAGGATCAATCCCTCATTAAAAAATTAATTAAAAAAATTCTCTAAAAATTTTGTTCAATTCTACTTCTTTTATAGGCAATCAACATTTCATATGTATAAATCAGTCGTAATGTGCTGTACAAACCTTTTTTTTTTTTGGGTACAGCTAAGCTTTTCTTGTGTGTAACTTATGTTCACTCCCAGTTTTCCAACTTACGATCTGAGAGGTTAGAGCACAACACTTTCACCATGCCATGATTTTGATAGGCAGAGTATAAATTTTTTTATATTAATATCTTTCTCAATCCTTTTACTTCTAAAAATAATATAAGAATGAAAACATTAAGTTAAAGATTCACTTTTCTTTTTTCTCATATAATAATATGATAACTTTGAAAAGAATGATTTTCCAAAGTAGAAATCCCTATAATTTTACTTTATTTTCAATTGGATTATAGTTTTCGTCCTTTTATCCATTTTTTATTGTTTCTCATGATTTTTTTAATCAGTTGCTCATAAACTCATGTAACTTATTAAGATTAGGAATGTAATTAAAAATTAAATAAAACTATAATGACATAGTAAAAAATAGAAAAATTTAATTAAAATAAAGTAAAACTATAAGAAAATGATAAAAGAAATTATAGGAATCGAATTAAAAAGATATTAATGCGTGGGCATATATTTGAGGCCTCGGACAGTTGGGAGGCCTAGGCAGTTGAGGCCTCACGTCCTTGCAACAAGGGAGAAGTCATTTTCAGATATTAACTTCACCTTATTATCAACATTAATGCCATTGTTGTTGGTTTATAACTTTACACATTAATCACACAAAGTGTAAACATGTGTTCCACCACTTGTGGACGCGTCTTCACACCTAACCTTTGTCCTATTCTACGTGATATACAAGCGTAAAATAGGGGGGGAAAAACGATAAGTATATTATTTCATATGAATTGATTAAAAAATTTTCGTATTTTTAAATACACACACAAGTTGGCAAAAATAAATATACACATACACATATATTGTTTTTCCTATTTTTTAGTTTATTATTTTAAAATCAAATCAGATAGTTTTTGTTGTATGAGTAAATCATTCTTACATATGTTATACTATCTCTTGTCCTTATTATAAGTCATGTTTAACTAATTCACACATACCACTAAAAATAGTTAAAATATTAAATTTGTCATAAAACTAAAGTGATTTTTAGTATTACTCTTGTTAACTATACTAAACTCCATCATAATATTAATTTTTATTCTTTCATGACCCTTATTAAATATGAACATATACTGCAAAAACATTGAATACCTTATAAAAAAAACTAAAAATACTTGTTAGTTGATGCCTTATAATAGGAACCATAGCGAATATATATTTTTGTTCAAGAAAAGTTTAAATATAAGCTATAAAGATTAATAAAGAGTCTAAAGAAGAGAAACGATACATGATTAAGAGCTCATTTAGAATGGTTTAGAAGTAGATTTCTAGATTACAAGACACACACATAGAGACATATAAAAAGAGTTTTGTCTTGGTTTATATATGTAAAACATGTTTATAAGCACTTAAATGAGCCAACTCAAACAACTACTAATTCTTAATCAACATGTGATAATCAATGCAAAGTAATCAATTCAATAGGTAATAAATAAATTGAAAAATGAATTAAATTTGTAAACAGATATAAAAAGTAATTTTTTAAAAAGGACCACCTTATCTCAAAATTTTTAACTTATATGTGGCATCATGTATTACAAAAAAAAATGCTGAGGTGGACCTATAGTCATATAATAAAAGATACTCCCTCTGTTCCTTATTATAAGAGACAAATAACCAAATTATGTTGATAAAAAAAATAGTTAAAATTAGTTGAATACAATTAATGTGTAAAAAGTATAATGTTTTTTCCAACAATACCCCCATTAATAAAGAGATAGAGTATGAGAGAGAACAATTAAATTATTAAAAGATAGAGAAGTAGGAGGGAGAAAGAGTATGAGTTGGAGACAAAATAAATAGGGATAAAACAGGAAATCAATACAAAAAAAATAGAGACAACTTTTAAGTGTCTCTTATATATGGGAACATGTCATAAGCATCAAATGCTCTTATAATAAGGAATAGAGGGAGTAAGATTCAAAATGATAATATTATAAGAAGAGCAGATGTGGTACTTATTGATAAAAAAATAGGTGAAAATCAAATAGAATGCTCAATAGAGTTATTAAGTAGGATTTTTTGGTGAGATGAAACTTCTTGTCGTTATGATATGGCATGAGGGATTATTACATATCCATGTTTATACATATAAATTTTAGAGTCCTCTTTAAATTTTAAAATACAGAGAGGAGCAAATGACCAAATACCCCAAAGGACCAACACTCCCCGCTGCCCTTCAGTCTTCATGGAAATTATTGCGCAGAATTAAGGGCATTATCGTATTTACGGCTGCTCCCCGAGTCTTCTTGCAAACAGGCAAACATAAAGACGCTACAAAGCTCACCGAGAGTACGACACTTCGGAATTACGCCTCTAATCTAAAACACTCTCTCGTTCCGTCCAAAGGAAGTCTCAATTTTCTGGAGAGAGAAGCAATTTCAGCCATGGCTGCTTCCAGTCGTACGAACCTGCCGGACCACTTCAAGTGTCCGATTTCGCTCGAGATAATGTCTGACCCGGTTATCCTCTCCTCCGGTCACACCTTCGATCGGTCTTCAATCCAACGGTGGCTCGACGCTGGCCACCGGACTTGTCCAATTACGAAATTACCCCTCCCTGATTGTCCTTCCCTCATACCCAATCACGCTCTCAGAAGCTTGATTTCAAACTATTATCATATCTCACCATTCAAGCAGCAGCCTCCTCAACCGGAAACCTTAATTTCCGCCATTACCTCTCGCTCGTCGCCATTGGAGAGCAAAATTGAATCACTTGACCAACTTACGCGCCTGTCCAAGCGTGACTCGGTTTTCCGTCGCCGGATGACTGAGTCAGGAGTCGTGTCGGCGGTGCTGAACTGTGTTGACTCTGGTGAACCTTGTGTACAGGAGAAAGCGCTTTTGTTGTTACTCAATCTTAGTCTCGACGACGATAACAAGGTGGGTTTGGTGGCGGAGGGTGCGATAGGGAAGGTTGTGGCTGTTCTGTTAGGTGGCTCACCTGATTGCCGAGCGGTGGCAGCAACCATGTTGACGAGTTTGGCGGTTGTGGAGGTGAACAAAGCCACAATTGGTGCGTATCCATATGCTATAGGAGCTCTTGCTTCTCTTCTTCGAGATGGTGAAGGCAAGGAGAAGAAAGAAGCGGCTACAGCGCTCTATACTATATGTTCTTTTCCGGATAATCGGAGGAGAGCCGTAGAATGTGGGGCAGTCCCGATTTTGCTGAGAAGTCTTGATTCTGGCCTTGAAAGGGCTGTTGAAGTTCTTGGTCTGTTGGCGAAGTGCAGGGAATGTAGAGAACAAATGGAAAGGTATAATGGATGCATACAGATTTTAGTACGGGTGCTGAGGAATGGAAGCTCGAGGGGAATTCAATATGCCCTGTTAGCACTGAATTCCATTTGCTGTAACAGTGAAAAAATGGTCCTGGAGGCGACTAAAGAAGGAATTTTGGATACTTGTCTGGGATTGCTGGAGGATGATAATGAAAAGATAAGGAGAAATTCATCCAGTTTGATTAAGGTTCTGCGTGGCAACCATCGGGTTAGTTGATAGGAATATCAGAGTACATTGAGAAGCTAGAAAGAGTCAGTTTTGATAAGATTTGTTGTCCGCAGTGGAGGTGAGTCGGGTTATTTGTTCTTTTTATTCTACCTTGTTGGTTAGGTCCTGTATAAAAAGAAGATAATTTTTTATGGTTACAAGGTTCATTTGTATCTTGTACATTGAATATAGATGATGGGGTAGGTCTCTGTTGTTAGCTGTGATGTTAAGAAAGTTGTTTGTTGGTCGTCTTGAATTGTAATCTTCCATAGTTTCAGATTCTTGGTCTTCAAGAAAGTTGCTTGTTGGTTGTCTTGAATTGTAATCTTCCATAGTTTCCGATTCTTGGTCTTCAAGCAATGATCATATATTGGATTAGTCGCGTTATCTTTGAGTTTTCCCAACAATGTATAGGTATACTTTATTGAAGGAATTGTGGGTTGAGTTTCCAATCATGTTTTGTGTCCGCTGAGAAGCTTAAATGTGCTTTTAGAGGCATAGTTGAGTAACTCAAGCCTAATGCCTTTGTAATTTTGAATAAATACTTCCGAACAATTCCGTTGGTTATTTTTTGACAAAAGTTTACTGGATGGAAGAGTCTAATACTGTTGTCTATGTGAGTCATAAATTGAAGTTATAGAAATCCATCTCATGTAGTTAATGCTTTATGCTTGTTATAGTCATGTTGAAGAACAAACATGCAGCGTTGATCTACCAATTTGGCAAAAGGTAGTTTTTGAGTTATTATGATGGATTTTAAATCCCAGTTTGCCAGTGAAAGATTTGCGTAAATAATCTTCTAATCATTTATTTGCAGAATACAATTGCTCAATGGCTGCATTGTGCAGTTGCATGAATCAGTAGAGTAAATTACTTCATTCCTTGCCTTCTATTTATATGATCTACTGATTAACATTTTCATGCTGCCTAGGTCAAACACGAGTTAATAGAACATATTGCATGGTTTTTTTTCCTGAAATAGTCCTTTTTGATTATACATCAGTATCGTCACAAAGTTCTTTATTTTATTATTAGTATTTTTTTCAACTGGTTCTGTGTCTAGTGCTGTTTTGCTCCTAAGCATTTTTATGTGGATCGGTGGGTGGTTGGCAATTAGTAGAGAGCTTGGCTTCGTAACTTTATTGCCTCTATCCTTTATCTTTTAATAAATGGGTCTTCTTGGTGTCTGGGCAGAATTGTGACTACTTGGTCTTTTCACAGCTTGACCTCTCTGCGGGGGGGAAAGTCTTGCTCCAAAGCGTGTAACCACCAATTTTATGTCATTTTAGTTACAACATCTTCTTGTTCCGTCTTTAATGGATGGTTTTCCTGCTCTTGATCTTAAAGTTAGTTGTTAACCATGCTATTATGAAATCCGTGTCAGACTTTGAGAGATTCTTATCTAATCACCACACCTGATGAGCTGCGGATTTTAAGCTTTTCTCCCATATACTAGTAAAAGAGAATAGGCACATCTGAGACAGAGCTATCTGCAAATTCTTTAGGGGGCTAAATAATTAATCAAGTTTATAGTATTTCTCAAGGTTAGCTATGCATTCATTAAAAAAAAACACTAATCCCTGTAATTTCAGCAATTCCCCCAAGCTGCTCTTTTAGTTCAGTTGCCAGATTTGATAAAACAATTTGCGTAGTTGACTGATTAGTCATGAGTTTATCTTAAAATTTCTTAGATATACAGTACTTCTATGGATGTAATTCTTGCTTCTCTGAGTGGAGCAAATCTGATGTGGTAGATAGCATTAGAGCAGAGCACTTGTTTGGCGTTTTCTCTTTTAGTTGCATTAGGCAGGTTAGTTCACCGTTTACCCACCAAATATTGCCATAGTTGGTTAATCATAGGAAGAACAATATGGTCAAAGAATTAATATTTTGGATAACTAGATGTAAAATTGGATATTATATAATGTCCTCGATGTTGATTCATCTGTCACGAGACTAGGTTGGTCAACACCTACTTTCCCCTGTATTTGGCTACTTTTGTTCATGTCTTTGGCCCTTTACCTACTGTATAGAACCTACTTTCTTTAATTCCTGATTGATTCCTTGCGTATTGAAGGAGGCAGAGAGGACTTTTTGATAGCATATTTATTGGATATAACTGCCTTTGATGGACCCCTTTTATTTTTGCCAAACTTGCAGCGACAACAAAATGAATCCCTTTCCCCCTATTTATTTGATTTAATTTCATTTAATGTAATTTTGGAATCTCATTTTGCTCCTGTATCACTTTCATATCATCCTTCATTAGTCTGATCTGGACATGTTTTGAGCAATATCACTACCATCTTATTGCTTTTCTATTCATATCTATCTCAAACTGCGTTTTTTTTTTTTTGGGGTCTGCTTGTTCTGCAGTGGGTTGAGGCTGGCTTACTTTGAATATTTGACATAGCCGGAGTCTAAAGAAAGTAGAATCTATATCCACCTTGTATTTAAATATTGTAAACTTTTCGAGAATATACAAAGTGAATATAGAAAGTATATTTCTAGAGAGGGACGTAAAATATGGTTGTGTATGGAACAAATTTATCATAATTTGGTGGTTTGAATTGATTATTGGACATTGGACAATTTTGGATTTAGCTATGAATATTCCATCTTCGGCCTACGGCAGTGAACAACTGGGGGACTTGATATGCAATAATTGTCATAATTACTTCTAGACCAGGCGTGGTCTACACTTAATCAAAGTATCAATGTCCAATCCTTACTAGCAAAGGAGAGAATTTCAATAAAACCCCACAGAAGCAAATTAATTTAAAATCATGGCTAAATAAATTAGAAATATTGCTGGCTAAAAAGACTATTGCTGGCTAAATGATTTTTATTTTAGTTTTAAATATAGGATCTTAATTTAATTTGTTTCTCATATTTTTTTTTTAAGATAATCCTTATAATAATGACAGTTCTAGCTAATAAATTTAATTAGTAAGGATATTTTAGAAAAGACAATACTTATTTATTATAAATAATTAACTTCATTTATTTTCTTATTCTATTTAAATTAGTCAATTAGCTTTTATATTTAGGATTGGAGGTTGTATGTTTTAAGGAGTAACAAGTAAAATGCCCTCTTTTTTTTTTTTGATACAAGAGAGGGCAAAGCCAAGTAAAGAAAACTAAGTAGGAAGGGAAATGAATCCCACACTCTACAATCATCCGCAAGTGAATCGGACACGAATCCAAAATAGAAAATCTTGAAAGACCCTCTTTCGCCAAGGCATCAGCAATCTGATTCTGTTGTTTTGAAATAACTTGTAACTTTAGTTCCCAAAATGCCCTTCATTTTTATGGGAAAAAGGTTTTGTCCACTTCTTTGTTAGTCGCTAGAGTTGCCATCGCTTGACGAGCCCGCTGGGCGACCATTGGGGCTCCAATAGTAGAATTGGATTAAATCCTCAAAGATGATATGGGGAAATTTAAATCCATGACCCTTTTAACTCACCAAAAAGATAATAATCGTTAGGCAACTAAAGCCTCTTATTATATTGTCCCTTAGTTTGCAAACTTGTCTATCATCGCAAGCAATAAATACTCGGTAAAATGTGAGCTCAGACCTGTCAATCTAAAACCTTTTTACTCGTTAATGTGGGAACTCAGTTGTAAAATGAGAGTTTGGAAGACGGATTTGTTAAAAGTATTAAATGAACTTGTCATTTCAATGGATTTTACTTGTCAATTTGCAAGGATCACTTGTTAGTGTGCTTGAACGCGCAGATGAAGGATTAGTTAAAACTTGAACGTTAATTGAACTTGTTATTTTCAAGGGTGTGCAGAAAAATACTTGTTAACACTTGAACTGACTTATCAATTTAGAATTTTTACTTGTTAATGTATCCAGCTGACCTATAACACATTATTGTTTCTCTTATGTTTGCATGAAATGGAAAAATATGGAAGAAGGAAAAATAATTAATTTCATAATAATAAAAAAAATAATATCCATACAAGCAACGGAACTGCATAAGATCTCAGCATTCAAGTATATTGAGTGTTTGAAGGGTCATTGCCTTTAGCGAGCTTCAATTTCTGAAGTACTCATTCCATTTAACGACCTAAATTCTTCACCAGCAAATGGATTTAATTGATTACAAGTAGTTTTCTTGAAAATAAATCCTGGTTGTTCAGGAGGTGGAAGAACTATGTCATTATCCAACACGGAAATGACTTCCAACATAGTTGGCCTATCTGTTGCATAGTTTTGTACACATAGAAGTCCGATATTTAAGCGTTTTATAACTTGTTCAAGACATGTCTCACCTCGTAATGATGGATCAACAATCTCCCTTGCTCTACCTTCTCCCCACATTTCCCAAACCTGGATTTATCAAAGGAATTAGGTTATTAGATTGTTGAAGAGAAATTTTTAATTTCTAAGTGGTTGATTCTTATAGACATATACTTGCGTGTCCAACCAAAGTATGGCTAATATCATCATACTGACTGCTACATTTTCTTCCGCTAACAATCTCAAGAAGTAAAACTCCAAAACTGTAGATATCAGATTTTGTTCAGAACAATCCTTCCATTGCATATTCAGGTGACATGTAACCACTGTAAATTAGAAAAGATTATCAGATGTTACAAAATTCATTCTACTTTAAAATAGTGGTGTTTTTGCATTGTTGAGTACTTACTAGGTTCCAACAACATTGTTTGTGTTTGCTTCAATCTGGTCTCCACCAAATATTCTAGCCATGCCAAAATTAGAAATTTTTGGATTTAACACAGAGTCTAACAAGACATTACTAGCTTTCAAATCTCTGTGAATTATCCTTAATCTTGAATCATGGTGAAGGTATAAGATTCCTCTTGCAGCACCACAAATGATATCAAATCGTTTGCTCCAGTCTAAATGTAACTTCTTTGCTTGATCTGAACAAAATATTAAAACTATCAAAAGTGAAGAACACTTGATAAACTTCGATATTATAGAACAACAACCAAAAAAAAAAAAAAAACAAGAAGAAAGTTTCAATATTACTTATGCAAAAACTCTTGAAAGAAGACGTACCAAAAATGAAAATGTCCAAACTTTTATTTGGCAAATATTCATAGATCAATATCCTCTCTTTTCCTTGTATGCAATAACCTAAAATCTTTACAAGATTTCTATGTTGGAGCTTTGCCATTAAAGTAGCTTCATTTTTGAACTCTTTAGTGCCTCGTCCAGAATGCTGTGATAGCCTCTTCACTGCTACAGTCATTCCATTTTGCAGTATACCCTGAAGTCAAAAATATTACTTCAATTTCCTATTAAGTGTTACATATAAGGCATGGTTTTAAAAAATATTAATGCCATTGAATTAAAAATGATGTTCATCTCAACGTCGTGAAATTTAAGACCAACTACCAGCGAATGACTACCTTATAAACTGAACCAAAACCACCATGTCCAAGCTTGTTAGCATCAGAGAAATTCTCAGTTGCTGCAATTATATCACTTAGATCGAACAATGATAAATCCGAACCATTTCCTCTATCAACTAAATATCCATCAAGCCTTCTTCTCGCTGTATATTAAAAGAATGGTAAAAGATCAAGCGCAATAAATATAATTCAGCTGCCCTAGAAAAGTGATCTTTTTTTTTTTGTTTTGACAAATTCATAAAAATTTAGCTTACCTTGTTTCTTCTTCTTTGCAAACCAATACACAAAAGTGATCACCAACATTAAGAGGCAAACAGAAACGACTAGTGCGCCCATCCCCTTCTTGCCAAGAGAACTATGAGGCTTGTTTTCATATTTAGCTGCAGAGATAAGAATGATATGTTGAAGAAGACAATACCATTGAAATTTTCTATAAGAATAATATATTGGGAAAATTAGGGAAAGAAAAAGTCTCTGATTGAAAAATTAATTGGAAAATGATATCTGAAATTATATTTTCTATATTTTTTTATATACACATCAAGTACTTACGCTCCTTTGAATTCCAGGTAACCATTTATTAATTAATCTGTTAATCAGGGACTTTTCATTTTCCTCAAAATTTCCATAATATTATATTTTGCAGTTTGGAAAATATGACGATTTAAAAAAAAAAAAAAGAGGTCAAGTTGATTATATTCACATACACATTTTAACAATAAATAATAGCAAAATAATAAGTATCCATATTTTATAGGTGAATTTATAAGGACGCATGTATTTTAAAAGCTAATAACACAAAAATAACAAGTGTTAATATGAAAATTTACAAATCTAATTTACATAATGAGAGCTGATAAAAAACTACAAGTATTGATGGATAAATTTATGAGTACTTATGCATATTTTAACAATCAATAATAACAAGATAACAAGTGTGATTGGAAAAAGTATCAACTAAAGGAGTGATAACTACAATTTAACTAATTTTTTAATCTCAATGAATGAGTTATCTAATTCCTATATTAGGAATTGGAAGGCTGTATGAACTAGCTAGAGGAATAATGATCATACGTCTAAAACATGAATTTAATTTAAAAGGGAAAAATTAATAAAATAAAAAGAAGTGAATATAAGAATTGTACCTAATTCAACTGCATCCACACGAACATACAAATCTTGACCCACACTATTAAATATCCTAATGTCTTCCATGTCAGCATGCCACGTCAGGCAGCCTCTCAGAGTGACCTCATTTGCACTCGCAAATGCTTCACATGAACAATCCTTCGCACACTTCTCTTTACATTCTTCCGAGCTCATGCCAATGCTCTTATCATCCAACTCTACCTTTGATGTATCTGGTAGTTTCGCACGTGGCACTTTCACAAACCCCTCCCCACTTTGACACGTGGACACATCCTTCTTCCTCACGCACCCACCACCCGACCCCTTTCTCATTTCTGGGTTTTCGGATTCAAATCCAGGCAAGCACACACATTGAAACTTGTCTGCAACAACATAATACGAGTCACAGTAACTATTGGACCCGCATCGCCGATAATGGTCACAGTTATCTCTTGGAATGTGTAGGATTTCCTGCCATCTATGGCCTTCGGGTTGCCACGTGTATCGGCTCAAGTGACCCGAATTATCAAGAACCATTCTTGATAACGCTGAAGGATCGTTGAGACTGTACATTATGCTCGTTTCATTTGCATCATCCACGAAGCTAACGTTGAAGATGAAATAGTTTGGGATCATCTCGGGTATTCCGCCCCATCTTTGACCCGTCCAAGACCCAGCCCGATAGATTGGGTCCTCGTTTTTGTAGACGAAGAACTGAGGATAGCCTCTCGGGTCGATCTTATAGCTCATGCTTCCGGGTCTCGGGTCGTCAAGGGATTTCCATGAGGTGAGGAATCTTTTCAATCCGGTCTTCTTATCCAATCCGAGTTTCATAAGCGGAAGCATGGTGTCGCAGGGATAATCAAAACTCTGCCAAAGAACCTTACTTGTGCCATTATTTTCGACCAAAACCAAGTTTCCTGTGTCTAGAAGCTTCGCGAAGGTCTTAGTGGGAGATGATGACGACGAGAGTGAAACATTGGAAGACCAAATGGGATTTGGATTCGTATGGTTGGCAACAAGAACGATGTTCCCATGAATGTCGATTGAGAGAATTCCAGAAGTATCATTAAGAGGGTTGCCTCTGTTGGCAACCCAGACAAGGGTTCGCTCTGAAACTTGGTTGTACCAGATTCCGACGAAGCTGTTTTTGGAATTTTCGTCGGGTGTGAAGAAACCAAGGGCAAAGGTTGTTCCGTCGGAGACCAAAACGTCGCCGTTTTTAAGAGGCTTGCCTGGGGTTATTCTGTTTAGGGAGTGACAAGAAGAAGAGAAGAGGAAGAGAATTAGGAAATGTGGAATATTGATCAGAGTTAGCTCTTTAGCCAGAAGGAGCTTCATGGTGGTGATCGATGAAGACCAGTGAGGGTGTTTAGAGGTTTGTTAATTTCTCTACCAAAACTTCAACTGTCAAACAACTAACAAAGATGGCCGAAGTGGAGGTACATGTGTGATTGAGACACATGAACAAACGTATGAAAAAGGTTATGGTGGGTTCTTTGAAAGTCTTTGGTTCCTTCTTCTGCACGGGTTGCGGTCATCACATAAAAGATAATGACATGAAGGAAAGTATGATACACTTCCTCCTATATATAGATATATGTGTGTGTGTGTATACATATATATATATATATATATATATATGAATGTTACATTCTTAGGCATAGGACTACTGATCCTTTATATGAGTTATTGTTTTGGCTGAAATTTTATGTCTTTTTTTTTTTATTCCCATTAAATGCATGACCGTATATTATTACTCATTTTCTCTTATTTAATAAACTATAAGACTCAATTTTTTCCACTCATATCTCTCTCACTTCTTTCACAAAGAAGGTATATCTTTGACAAAATGATTCATTTCTTGCATATTTATTATTTTTAAACTAATTTTAATTAGCCATCATTTTGACGTAGCTGATTTTATTAGTTGTAACTGATTTCATTGGTTGTAACTTACTCCTTTGGCTCTATTTGATAATGCAAATAAAGAAAAATTTTCTTATTAGTGACATAAATGTACTATTTTGACATTTACGTATTACAATGTAGATAGTTTTTTTTTAAAGGTTTATAACTTTATATATTAAATATGGATAAACTTAAAAAATTGTTATATTTTAAAGAAGAGTTAATATAGTTTATGATTTTTCTTAGTGTGTATAAAACATACTACCTCGAGTCCTTAATATAGGAGTTTATTTGACTTTTATTTTGGTTCTAAATATAAGACCCCAATTCATTTTTTCTCTCATATTTATTTACTTATTTCCAAGATAGTCCTTGTAATAATAGTACTACCTCCGATCCTACTTATAAGAGCTAGTTGACTAATTTGAGGAGATTAAGGAAAGAAGTTAAATTAGTTATTTGTAATAAATAGATGTTGTCTTTCCTAAAATATCCTTGCTAATCAAGTATATTGATTAGAACATCATTGTTAGAAGAATTGTCTTGAAAAAAAATATATAAATATGAGAGACAAAGTGGATTGGAGTCTTATATTTAGGACCAAAATAAAAGTCAAACAAGGTCTTATATTAAATTATATTAAGGAACAGAGGTAGTTGTTCGAATCAATGTATTTGTTAGCAAGGATATTTTATGAAAGACAATAACTATCCATTACAAATAACTAATTTAACTAGTTTTCTTAATCTATTCAAATTAGTCAATTAGCTCTTATATTAAAAATCAAACGTAGCATTAGAAATGTCTTAAATATAAGACCAGAGGAGTAAATATGAAAACCTAGGGCAAGGAATAACATATATAAAGTATGATACACTCCCTCCTACCTATAGATATATGTAGACATATACATATACATATATTTGTTAGAAGATAATGACATCAAGAAAAGTATGATACACTTCCTCCTATATATAGATGTGTGTGTGTGTGTGTGTGTGAATGTTACATTCTTAGGCATAGGACTACTGATCCTCTATATGAGTTATTGTTTTGGCTGAAATTTTTATGTCTTTTTTCTTATTCCCATTAAATGCATGACCGTATATTAACTATTACTCATTTTCTCTTATTTAATAAACTATTAGACTCAATTTTTTCCACTCATATCTCTCTCATTTCTTTCACAAATAAGGTATATCTTTAACAAAACGATTCTTTTCTTGCATATTTATTATTTTGAACTAATTTTAATTAGCCAACATTTTGACGTAGCTGATTTGATTAGTTGTAACTGATTTCATTGGTTGTAACTTACTCCTTTGGTTCTATATTATAAGGCAAAGAAAGAAAAATTTTCTTAGCAGTGGCATAAATGTACTATTTTGACATTCATTTATTATAATGTAGATAATTATTTTTTCAAAGATATATATATTAAATATGGATGAAGTTTAAAAATTATTATATTTTAAGGAAGAGTTAATATAGTTTATGATTTTTCTTTGCATGTATAAAACATACTACCTCCAGTCTTTAATATAAGAGTTTATTTGACTTTTATTTTGATTCTAAATATGAGACCCCAATTCACTTTGTCTCTCATATTTATTTATTTTTTTAAGATAGTTCTTATAATAATGGTAGTTTTAACTAATATACTTGATTAGTAATGATATTTTAGGAAAGACAATAACTATTTAGTACGAATAACTAATTTAACTAGTTTTCTTAATCTATTTAAATTAGACAACTAGTTCTTATGTTAAAAATTAAAAGTAGTATTAGAAATGTCTTAAATATAAGATCAGATTATATATAAAAACCGAGGGCAAGGAGCAAGATAGAGTAGAGTCATTAGGTCCAAGCGGTCATGAAGAAACCTAGCTGAAACGTTTCCTTATCAACGACAAATTAACATTGCGGTCTCAATAAATAACCTTGCATGTGATCCTGATAGAGACGCATCACACACAACTAGAGAGAGAGTGTGAGACCAGTTTTTCTAATTATATACTCTCCCGTTTTTAATATAAGAGCTATTTAACTAATTTGATTATATTAAGAAAGTTAGGTAAGTTAGTTAACTATAAAAAATATGACATGTTTTTCCTAAAATATCATAATCATCTTCCTTAATATCCTCCCTCCCTCTTCTACTTAATTATGGTTAAGGGGGTATGCATAGGGGTAATTTATGAAAAATTGATAAATATGAGAAATAGGTCTTATATTTAGGATCAAAATTAACTCAATAATTAGGTTATATATTAAGGACTGAGGGAGTATTTAGTTTTATGATTCAAATAATATAGAAGCAAAAACACACCTTTAAGAGAAAGATTGGACATCCAACCGGAAAGGTTAGCATCAGGTTACAGTTTTTATAGCTCAACAGTCAAACCAATAATATAATAATTAAATAAAATTATATTATATATGTGTATCAGTACATAATACATGTACAAGAAATAAAATTTAAATATATTAAAAAATAAACACAGATGGTTAGTTTTGGATATTAGGGCAAGTGAGAGAGTTTCAGATTAATGGGAGATGAAGACGCAGAAGAGGAGAAAATACAAATTGTTTACAATAAAACTACCTTTCCAAAAATTTTCAAATCCATTAATCGTGTTATCGAGTAAGTTGAACTTTATTAGTATTTAGATTGATATATAACACAGCCAAGATATAAAATTTGATGATGAATTAGAATATTGTCATTGACACAAGAACTTAGGATCTCTTGTTACTTCCATGATCTTCTTCTACAAACTGGCAAGAGGAATCTAAAACCTAAGGATACATCAATACTTGTATCGTGAACTTATGATGAAGACAACTATTAATCTTAGTGGTCAACCAGTTTCAGAATTGTTTAATTTGCCACAAATCAAATATAATAAATGGAGTAGCAGACTACCTTCGGGAAATTGAAAGATATATTAATTGTTGAGATCATATCAGTCTTTCAAAATTGGCTGCCATCAGTTTAATTTTAACTGAGTTAAGGTGAAGAATAAAACGACTTATTTTTCAAATAAGTAAGGACGATGGTTATTAACAAATATTTCTTTTTCATTTTGGATGCTTTATTTGATTGATTTAGATTGGAAAAAAAATTGTATTTATTTGACTTTGGAAAAATATTTTGAAGTTATGAAAATTTGCGTAACTATGATCTTAACAGATCATTGGCGTTCAGGAAAAAAAAAATTCCACCGTATCTTATCATAATACAATTTCATTTATTTACTCAAAACGGAAATTTTTTCTCTTTAACTATATAAATGCATTCTGGTGTTTTAATAACATTCAAAAATCCATAATGAGACCTCTTAGCTTGATTAAAAGTTTGTTAAAAATGTAAGCTTAAATTTAAATTCTGATATTTCAGCTGGATTTAATGAGATTTCTTTTCTATTAACGTTTAAATGATGGGAATTCGTGTGGATGGCAAAGAGTTCCAATGCTGAGAGGTAAGCAAGTATTTTGAAGATAATTTTTGAGAGGTCAAAATTTTTTAATAAACACATTTTATTGGGCAAGATACAGAGCATTCATGATATATGAATTCAGGTCACATAGGGGGAAAAAACATGAAAATGGAGTTTGGTTAAACTTTAATTCAAAAACACAGTACGCATAAGTTTTCAAACGGATTGCAGGATACATGATGATTTATCACAATTCAACATCAACAATAATAATTCTATCCTTCATTATATATACAAACTAAGGAATCAATAATGAAAAAAGATTGAATATAAGGAGGGATCACGTATCCAAAATGAATAAAGCATAAACAGTCAGAAGGACAACTACGTACATACCCAAGATCACAAACTAGTTCATTTAATTCATATACCCATTAGAAATTAAACAAAAAAGAAAAAAGAAGCAAGAAACTTAATTACACTTGCTTCGCTTACTTTTCTTCCTTCACATAGTACGCAGAATAATAGGTATATGTATTAGCCGAATATGTAAAGAGCCCCAAAAAATCCACACACCAGCAGCTAAAATTTGCCTCCAACTTTGAAAGAAAACTGGATAACTTGATATATGATATCATAGATAAGTCAAATAAAATCACTAACGGACACGAAGCCTCATATAGTTGCAGGATGAACCAAATCCTTCCAAATTGCTCTAACAAAGTAAATATAATAATCAAGATTTAAAACCCAATTAGCTATTCAACGTCCATCTTGCCAATTTGTACAACGCTTTCTACATTATTGAAAATATCATAACCATGTCTATATTTTCGGATATCGAGCAACTTAAATTCATTAGTTGTGAAATTGAACATAAAAGTTTTTCGTCAATCAGTTTGTTTAGATCCAAGCCCTCCCCGGGGGGGGGGGGGGTGGGAGAAAAAGCTCCATTTAGCTTTCTCCCCGCTTCCCTCCATTTACTATCTGTACCATTGGATTAATATCTAATGGTTGAGATTTAATATATTATATAATATTAAATAATAAAATTATATATAAATAACTTTAACTTATGCATAAATAAATACTATGATGTTATTATAATCAAACAGCACAGGATCAAAACACAAAAAAAATTATAAAATATTTTAATAAAAATCTATAGAAGGAACGTCTGTATATTAATTTCTCACTACTCATACATGTATATATTTTTATTTGATTGATATTATAATAATATTGTTATAATATATTAAATCTCAACAGTTGGATGTTAATCTAATGATAAAAATAATAAATGAAGAGAAAGTAGAGAGGAAATTAAATGGAGAGATTCTCCTCTAGCAGACGCATTGCCAACAATTTCATTCCGCTAAATAGTCACCGGATCCAACAAGCGGCCGCGAAAAGGGCGGCTAGTATACTTCTTAGTCTAACACCATCTCTCCCTAGATGCACATATATGTGCTTTCCTCCATCGCCCACAAGTGAATCAAAGACGATTCGAGGTCTTTACTCAAAGTATGAAATAGCATAGCAGGTTTGTTATCATATACTGTAGGATCTTTTACAAAAAGAGGTTTGCCAAATGGTTTACGAGAAACCAAAAAGGGTAAAGGAGGTATTGGTATCAATGTAAACACTCCTGTTATTATGTCAAACGAGACTATAATGTCGTCATCATCCACAAGATAGCTCCATTAAAAGTGAAGCTATTTGAAGTGATAGTTACACCATCTAAGAACTTCCTCAATTCTACTTCCTTCCATGTGCTTTTATTTGATCATAGACTTCGTTGAAAAAAGAATCAAGGAACAAAGATTGAATATAAGAACGGATCGGTAAAAGGATCTCTTCACTTCCCTTTCTGTTTATTTCTATCCGCTTCTCACTCAACTTTTAAGATTGAAATATGAACAGTTTATATTTTATATTTTTGAAATAATTTTACAGAATATTTTTTTATGATTGTTTTAAATTATCATGACTAAAATTTACTAGTTTAATTCATTTATTTTTTAAATAAATTTAAAATTTTATTCATAATTTTATAAAATATGAAATCTACCGTTAAAGTTTCACTCTTATGGTTGAAGATGAGAAGTGAACAGAAATAGAAGGAAAGAGAAGTGGAAAGGCTATTCTCGGAGGGATCACGTAGCACAAAAAGTAAGAAGGACAACTACGTATATACCTAACGAAATTCACAAACCAGTTAATCACAAAAGGCCCCAAATAAACCGCACGGCAGCAACTAAAATATGCGTCCAACTTTGAAAGAAAGCTGAATAAATAGATAAGTCAAATAAAGCTACAAACATCCGTTGTTGCATATCTGCAGTCATCATTCTTAGTAAAATCTCTAAGCACAGGAAGGGTCATAGTTACAGAATGAACCAACTCTTCCAAAAGTGCTTGAACAAGGTAAATATGAAATATAACAATCAAGATTTAAAACCCAATAAGCTATTAGACGTCCATGTTAATTGCCAATCAGTGCAAGGCTTTCTACATAATTAAAAATGCCACCCCTGAAACTAGTCTCGCCAAATTTGCGGATATCTAACAACTTAAATTCATCAGTTGTGACATTCCACATAACAATTGGTCGTTTGTCCACACCCAGTTCCCTTGTATTGCAAACAATTTCATTCCTCCAAATCGTAGTCAATGGGAACAACCTGGGGCCTTCAAATGTGCGGCTAGCATATTTCTTAGTCCAACACAATTTCTCCCTGGATGCACATGAACCCTCCTCCATCACCCACAAATGAACCGAATCTCCTTCAGGAAATAGCATAGCAAGCTTGTTATCATATACTGTAAGTTTGTGGCTAAATGTACGAGTAGCCCAAAGGCGTATAGGAGGCATCGGTATCAATGTAAACACTTCTGTTGCTATGTCAAATGAGACCAGGATGCTGCCGCCAAGGTTTGATCCAATCCAAAAGATAGCTCCATTAAAAGTGAAGCCATGCGAAGTAACAGCTACACCATCTAAGCTTCCCAGTTCTACTTCCTTCCATCTCCTTTTATTTAATGAATACACTTCCACTTCATTAATAACCCAAAGATTGTTCATACGAATTTTCACTATCTTGTAATCATTAAGAGTTTGGGCTAAATCCAAATCCTACATACAAAGACACAATCACCCACAAATCATAATCTCCAGCAGGCACCTCTCTCAGCTTTCTAGTCGCTGGATTCCACAGGCAAATCGAAAGAGATTGCGTACGATGGAGCCACCCAACAATACAGATCAAGCCATTGCAAGAATTGACGGCCCAAACAAAAGAGTGTCTAGAATTGATACGGGGATGGGTCTGAACATCACGGACTCGCATCTCACGGTTGAGCAAACGTAGGCGAAAACGATCATAAAAATCAAAATCTTCAAAAATAAGAAGCGGGTTTTGGTGTGTGGAGTGCTGAAGGTGTTCTGCGATGAAAGATGGGGTTTTGAATAGATTTTTCCATTCTTTGGACACACATTGAAATCGGATTAGGGATTTTACCGGAAGCCGTACGAGAATCATTGTGATGACATCTTGGGGAAGAACTGGTTTGCTGCCCTTTGTTTTCGTGCGCGTCAGGGCTCTCGACTGGGAAGAACGCTTCCTCTTTACGGCCATTTTCGCTTACCTGGTTCTTCTTTCCCGTGATTAGGGTGTTTTTCACCCCCGATCTTCAAATTTGTGTGAAATCGGGACCGGTTTATTAGAAAGATACCGACATGATTTGACGAGTAACGAAAAGATTGTCCTTTAATATTAGAAATTAAAAACAAAATATTTTAGAATCTCAAAGTTAAGTATAAATTAAAATTAATAAAAATGATAACAGTCAAATCAAAATTATAAACAAGATATTTTTAAATCTTTTTAAATATGGAATATTTAAAAATTATAATTAATCATTACTCTATTTCACATCCCATCATTCAACAATTTTGCTTTAGGCAACTCTTTTGTTTTAATTTTGAATCTTTACGATTTATTATTATTATTATTATTTCACATTCAATTTATTTATTGTAATTGTAAAAATCTCTTAAAAAGTCACTTGACTAACCCAAATTCCTATTTAGGTCACTGAGAAATCTTTATTTTATCATGATTTTTCATATCTTGTTTGGGATTTTTATTAATTAAATTGGGCTTGATTATATTTATTATGATTAATTTAAATTAAAAGTGTTTGCATGAAGATACAGCTCAAAAGGGCAAAATTATCATATTTTTATAATTTGTTTGAATTGATTTGATTTTTACAATGCATGGTATTTATATTATCTTGAATTTCATTACAGGAAAATTAAAATTAGAGCTGAAAGTGAAAAAGACAATTAAAGACTAGCGAAATTACAAAAGAGGACCAGTAATATTGACACTGAAGGGCTTGATGGAGCGCACTGTTTTATAAAATAATAAAAAAAAAACATTAGGTTAGTCTGATATTATTCTTTTTTGGGGTGTTTTTTTTGGGGTGGTGGGGGAAGGAGGAGAGCGGACGGCCAGGGAGTAAAACCATCAACCTCCACCCTTCACCTCCTCTTCCATTCACCATCGCCACATCTCTCTCACACCCATACCGATCGGCGACCATCTCCGTTCCTTCCATCACCGCCGACGACCTCCATTCCATTCATCATCATCATCGCAGAAGAGGGAGACGAGAGGCAGAGCGGCCGCAACCTTGAACCTGAGCGACCATCATCTTCAACGTCGTCTTCCGCTTCTCAATTGACGAGTAACCAAAAGATTGTCCTTTAATATTAGAAATTAAAAAATATATATTTTAGAATCTCAAAGCATAAATTAAAATTAATAAAAATGATAACAGTCAAATCAAAATTATAAACAAAATATTTTTAAATCTTTGACCCGTCCAAGACCCAACCCCATCGATTGTGTCCTCGTTTTTGTAGACGAGGAACTGAGGATAGCCTCTCGGGTCGATCTTATAGCTCATGCTTCCGGGTCTCGGGTCGTCAAGGGATTTCCATGAGGCAAGGAATCTTTTCAATCCGGTCTTCTTATCCAATCCATATTTCATAAGCGGGAGCATGGTGTCGCAGGGATAGTCAAAACTCTGCCAAAGAACCTTGTGCCATTATTTTCGATCAAAACCAAGTTTCCTGTGTCTAGAAGCTTCGCGAAGGTCTTAGGGGGATATGATGACAACGAGAGTGAAACATTGGAAGACCAAATGGGATTTGGATTCGTATGGTTGGCAACAAGATAGAACGATGTTCCCATGGATGTCGATTGAGAGAATTCCAGAAGTATCATTAAGAGGGTTGTCTCTGTTGGCAACCCAGATAAGGGTTCGCTCTCAAACTTGGTTGTACCAGATTCCGACGATGCTGTTTTTGGAATTTTTGCCGGGTGTGAAGAAACCAAGGGCAAAGGTTGTTCCGTGGGACCAAAACGTCGCCGTTTTCAAGAGGCTTCATGGTGGTGATCGATGAAGACCAGTGAGGGTGTTTAGAGGTTTGTTAATTTCTCTACCAAAACTTCAATTGTCAAAAGAACTAACAAAGATGGCGGAAGTGGACATACACGTGTGATTGAGACACATGAACAAACGTATGAAAAAGGTTGTGGTGGGTTCTTTGAAAGTCGTTGATTCCTTCTTCTGCATGAATTGGGGTTATCACATAGAAGATAATGACATGAAGAAAAGTATGATACACTCCCTCGTACCTATAGATATATGTAGACATATACATATACATATACGTGTGTGTGTTAAAGTTACGTTCTTAGGCATGGGACTTTATATGATTTATTGTTTTGGCTGAAATTTTTATGTCCTTTTTTATTTTTATTCCTATTAAATGTACGACCCTGTATTAACTATTACTCATTTTCTCTTATTTAATAAACTATTAGACTCAATTTTTTCCACTCATATCTCTCTCACTTCTTTCACAAAGAAGGTATATCTTTGACAAAATGATTCATTTCTTGCATATTTATTATTTTTAAACTAATTTTAATTAGCCAACATTTTGACGTAGCTGATTTGATTAGTTGTAACCGATTTCATTGGTTGCAACTTACTCCTTTGGTTATATTTGACAAGGAAAATAAAGAAAAATTTTCGTAGTACGTAGTAGCATAAATATACTATTTTGACATTAATGTATTATAATATAGATAGTTATTTTTTTAAATATTTATATATTAAATATGGATAAACTCAAAAAATTGTTATATTTTAAGAAAGAGTTAATATAGTTTATGATTTTTCTTAATATGTATAAAACATACTACCTCCAGTCCTTAATATAGGAGTTTATTTGACTTTTATTTTGGTTTTAAATATAAGAACCCAATTCATTTTTCTCTCATATTTATTTACTTATTTCCAAGATAGTCCTTGTAATAATTATAATAGTACTACCTCCGGTCCTAATTATAAGAGCTAGTTAACTAATTTGAGGAGATTAAGAAAAGAAGTTAAATTAGTTATTTGTAGTAAATAGATGTTGTCTTTCTTAAAATATCTTTGCTAATCAAGTATATTGATTAGAACTATCATTGTTAGAATGATTGTCTTGAAAAAAAAATATATAAATATGAGAGACAAAATGGATTGGGGTATTATATTTAGGACTCAAATAAAAATAAACAAGGTCTTATATTAAGGACCGAAGGTAGTAGTTCTAATCAATATATTTGTTAGCAGGGATATTTAATGAAAGACAACAACTATCTATTATAAATGACTAATTTAACTAGTTTCCTTAATCTATTCAAATTGGTCAATTAGCTCTTATATTAAAAATCAAAAGCAGCATTAGAAATGCCTTAAAACCAAGACCAGAGGAGTAAATATGAAAACCAAGGGCAAGGAATAACATATAATAGAGTCAATAGGTCCAAGTGGTCATGAAGAAACCCAGCTGAAACGTTTCGTTGTCAACGACAAATTGACATTGCGGTCTCAATAAATAATCTTGTATGTGATCCTGATGGAGACACATCACACACAACTAGAGAGAGCGTGTGGGGCCGGTTTTTCTAATTATATATGTAGTTTTATGATTCAAATAATATAGAAGCAAAAACACACTTTTAAGAGAAAGTGTGTTTATAGGTTAACAGTCAAACCAATAATATAATAATTAAATAAAATTATATTACATCCTTGTATTAGTATATAATACAGGTACAAGAAATAAAATTTAAATATATTAAAAAATTAAACACAGACGGCTAGTTTTGGATATTAGGGCAAGTGAGAGAGTTTCAGATTAATGAGAGAAGAAGACGCAGAAGAGGGGAAAATACAAAGTGTTTACCATAAAACTACCTTTTCGAAAACTTCCAAATCCAGATTAGTAGTGTGTATCTAGTAAGTTGCACTTTATATATAATACACAGCCATGATATAAAAATTGACGATAATAATTAGAATATTGTCATTGACCAAAGAACTTACGATCTCCTGTTCTTTCCATGATCTTCTTTTACAAACTGGCATGAGGAATCTAAAACCTAAGGTTACATCAATACTTGTATTGTGAACTTTTACGAAGACAGCTATTAATCTTAGTGCTATTCCAGTTTCAGAATTAATTTGCCACAAATCAAATATAATGAATAGAGTAGCAGAATAATGATAGTTCTAACCAACAAACTTGATTAGCAAGCATATTTTGAAAAAGGCAACACATATTTATTAGGGAAAATTCCAGAAAAAGCCCTTGGAATATACCAAATCCCAGATTGGGTCCTTAAATTTCGAAAATGACACAATGGGTCATTGACCCAATCTGTCATTTGTGAAATTCAGGCGAATTGACATTTTTGCCCCTGAGCAAAAGTAAGTAGTTATTCTCTAAACAAATCTATGTAACGCTTATATAGTTCTAGTGATTACAAGATTCGTTGTAGTTAATAATAAGGTACCTGACAATAATAAGATACCTGATTATGAAAAAATGAATAGTTATTCTCTACACAAATCTAAGGAATGCTTACATTGTTCTAGTGATTACGGAATTAGTTGTAGTTAACAACAAGACACCTGACTATGAAAAAGTGAGTAGTTATTCGCTACACGAATCTAGGTAACACTTAAACTCTTATAGTGATTCCTTGAATCATTGTAGTGAATGAATAAATGAGGGCAAAATTGTCAATTCGCTTGAATTTCACAAATGACAGATTGGGTCAATGATCCATTCTGTCATTTTCGAAATTTAAGGACCCAATCTGGCATTTTCCATATTCCAAGGACCTTTTTTGGGATTTTTCCTATTTATTACAAATAACTAACTTAATTTGTTTCTTTAATCTACTTAAATCAGTAAACTAGCTCTTATAGTTAAAATCAGAGGTAGTATATTAATTGTTCAGATCATATCAGTCATTCAAAATTGACTGCTATCAATTTAATTTTAACTGAGTTAAGGTGAAGAGTAAGACTTATTTTTCAAATAAGTCAGGACGATGGTTATTAACAAATATTTCTTTTTAATTATAGATGCTTTATTTGATTGATTTAGATTAAAAAAATTTGTATTTTGTTAAAAATGTAAGCTTGAATTTAAATTTTGATATATCATTGGGATTTTTTTGTTTGTTAACGTTTAAATGATGAGAATTTCTGGGTATAACAAAGAGTTCCAATGTCAAGAGATAAGCAAGTATCTTGAAGATAATTTTTGAGAGGTCAAATTTTTTTAATAAACATTTTATTTGGGAAGATACAAAGAATTCATGATATATGAATTCAGGTCACAAAAGGGAAAAAACATGAAAATGGAGTCTGGTTAAACTTTAATTCAAACACAGAGTACGCATAAATTTTCAAACGGATTGCAGGAAACATGATGATTTATCACAATTCAACATCAACAACAATAATTCTATCCTTCATTATATACACAAACTAAGGAATCAATAATGAACAAAGATTGAATACAAGGAGGGATCACGTATCCAAAATGAGATAACGCATAAACAGTCAGGAGGACAACTACGTACATACCCAAGATCACAAACTAGTTCATTTAATTCATATATCCATTAGAAATTAAACAAAAAAGAAAAAAAGAAGCAAGAAACTTAATTACAGTTGCTTCTCTTACTTTTCTTCCTTCACATAGTACGCAGAATAATAGGTATATTTATCAGCCGAATATGTAAAGAGCCCCAAAAAATCCACACACCAGCCGCTAAAATTTGCGTCCAACTTTGAAAGAAAACAGGATAACTTGATATATGATATCATAGATAAGTCAAATAAAATCACCAACGGACACGAAGCCTCATATAGTTACAGGATGAACCAAATCCTTCCAAAAGTGCTCTAACAAAGTAAATATAATAATCACTATTTAAAACCCAATTAGCTATTCAACGTCCACGTTGCCAATTTGTACAACGCTTTCTGCATTATTGAAAATATCACAACCATGGTTATATTTCCGGATATCGAGCAACTTAAATTCATTAGTTGTGAAATTGAACATAAAAGTTTTTCGTCAATCAGTTTGTTTAGATCCAAGCCCTGCAGAGGGGGAAAAAAAGAAAAGAAAAAGCTCCATTTAGCTTTCTCCCCACTTCCCTCCATTTACTATCTCTACCATTGGATTAATATCTAATGGTTGAGATTTAATATATTATATAATATTAAATAATAAAATTATATATACATAACTTTAACTTATGCATAAATAAATACTATGATGTTATTATAATCAGACGGCACAGGATAAAAACACAAAAAAAAAATTATAAAATATTTTAATAAAAATCTATAGAAGGAACGTATGTATATCAATTTCTCACTACTTATATATGTATATATTTTTTGTTTAATTGATATTATAATAATATTGTTATAATATATTAAATCTCAACAATTGGATGTTAATCTAGTGATAAAAATAATAAATGAAGAGAAAGTAGAGAGGAAATTAAATGGAGAGATTCTCCTCTAGCAGACGCATTGCCAACAATTTCATTCCTCCAAATAGTCACCAGATCCAACAAGCGGCCGCGAAAAGGGCTTCTAGTATACTTCTTAGTCTAACATCATCTCTCCCTAGATGCACATGTGCTTTCCTCCATCGCCCACAAGTGAATCAAAGACGACTCGAGGTCTTCACTCAAAGTATGAAATAGCATAGCAAGTTTGTTATAATATACTGTAGGATCTTTTACAAAAGGAGGTTTGCCAAATGGTTTACGAGAAACCAGAAAGGGCAAAGGAGGTATTCGTATCAATGTAAACACTTCTGTTATTATGTCAAATGAGACTATAATGTCGTCATCATCCAAAAGATAGCTCCATTAAAAGTGAAGCTATTTGAAGTGATAGTTACACCGCCTAATAACTTTCTCAATTATATTCCACTTCCTTCCATGTCCTTTTATTTAATGAATACACTTTCACTTGATCAACTCGAAAAAACTCCATAGACTTAATGAATTTTCAGTCTTGTAATCATTAACAGTTGGAGTAAATCCAAATCCATACAGACATCAACGGCTCCAGCCACCACAGTAAAATCGAAAGAGACCTACGGTAAGCGATCCCTAGACAGATCAAGGCACTACAGGTCCGAAAACTGATTGTAGAATAGGTGTGCTAGTGATTGCATGGTTAAAAAGAGAGATGAAGGGATTTCAGCTGAAAAAAGAATTAAGGAACAAAGATTGAAGATAAGGATGGATCGGTAAAAGGATCTCTTCATTTCCCTTTCTGTTTAATATTTCTATCCACTTCTCACTCAACTTTTAAGATTGAAATATGAACGGTTTATATTTTATATTTTTGAAATAATTTTACAGAATATTTTTTTATGATTGTTTTAAATTATCACGACTAAAATTTACTAGTCTAATTTATTTATTTTTTAAATAAATTTAAAATTTTATTCATAATTTTATAAAATATGAAATCTACAGTTAAAATTTTACTCTTATGGTTGAAGATGAGAAGGGAACAGAAATGGAAGGAAAGAGAAGTGGAAAGGCTATTCTTGGAGGGATCAAATAGCACAAAAAGTAAGAAGGACAAATGTTTTTAATTGAGAATGAGTGAAGGGACAGCGAGAGGTACGAGAGGTAGCAATGGGGGAGGAGGTGCTGGAGAGGTTGATAGGGGAGGAGGGAGGGAACGCAACAAAGAAGCGGGGGATGGTAGTTCACCTATGGACTTTGTGTTCGGGGCAGGTAGCGCTGGCGAAAGGGAGTCAGAGGGGAGAATGAAAACCCCGCAACCTACTGCTAATCGGAGAGCCTTGCATTTATCATATAAAGAGAAACTTCTCTCTTTAGGATGTGGAGGTTTTCTGGTTAAACATGATGAGAATGAGGATATAGTAAACGGATGGAAGTCCTTCTTTATGAAGAAAAATCAAAGTTCGGAGATGACTGATGGGGATACAGGTCTGGTTGATGGGGTAGAGACAGAAGGCACTACTATTAAACCAAGGTATCTGTGCTGAAAGTTACTGCCTCTCAATACATAGCCTGTGCCAACCATGGATAAACTCATTGATTAAACTCAGATTATCAAGCTTCTAGGGGCACAGGTGCCAAAGAATGTTCTTATTGACAGGGTGAGAAGGATGTGGAAACCGAAGGATCCTATGAAAGTGACCCCGCTTAGTAATGATTATTATATTGTTTCTTTCACCAGTGGGGAGGACCAAGACTATGCCTTTCAAGAAGGTCCGTGGATGATTGATGATCATTACTTGTTAGTTCAGAGATGGAGGCCAAATTTTAATCCGCAGAAGGTGGACACACAACGCAAGATAGCGGCTTGGGTTTGGATCCCGGACTTACCAATGGAATTTTATAATGTTGAGTCATTGGGGATTATAGGCGACATGATTGACAAGACCATTAAAGTGGACCGTTTAACCCTGATATATGACAAAGGAGAATTTGCTCATATGTGTGTAGAAATAGATCTACAACAACCGTTGCTCATGGCATTCACAGCTTTTGGTGAGGATTGGCAGCTTGTTTATGAAGGGTTACATCAAGTTCATTTTAATTTGGAAAGTACGGCCATGAAATGCATGCATGCCCCCAAAACGTGAACGATACAACTACAGGGGCTGTGGTGGATACAGGAGAGAAAGAGAAGACACCAGAGACAAAAAAGACAAGTGATAACCAACCACAAACCATGACGGTGCAACCATCGATGGTGGTGGCGAATGCCCATTTGGGTCTCCAGATGTTGATTCACCGAGATTTCCGTAGGCCTTCAAATGGTACAGAAATAAAGGGATTTGATGGAGGGAATCATAGGGCGGATTTAAAGGGATTGAGAAATGGAAATAAAGACGTGGAACAAAAAGGTGTTGGGAGTAGAAAGATTCAAAAGCTTCAATCTTGGGTTAATACCAAGGAGGAGAAGAAGAGGATATATCGGCCGGTTGGGATACGCAAGGATAAGAACAAGAAGGTGGTAGGATCTAAAAATAATACCCGTGATTTTGGTGCAGAGTTAAATAATATTAATGAAGACACGTGGAACACGGTTCTGGGAGCTAAAAGGAAAATAGTTGAAAGAGCCAAATTGAGGGGCAAGGAAAACACTCTTGATAAGTCAAAGGCCCCTTTTAAGGATACGATCAACCTCAATGAAAGCCCACTAGAAATATACAATCCCTTTATTGCTTTACAAACTAGGTCAACTGACATAGAGGCCCTCAATGCAAAGAGGGGGAGAAAATCCAATCGTAAGTGGGCTCAATGGTACTCAAGGTATCTCCACGCATGCGTCATTACAAGGGGAGGCTTTGACCTCTCACAATCAGGATATTATTATGGGGAATCACTACTAGAAAAAAGGCTTTTCACGGCGGTTAATATTGGCTTTTTACGGCGGTTTTGAAGGCGAAGTTGATAAAGGCGACGTTGAAAGGTAAAGAAAACACGGCGGTTCGAAACCGCTGTGGAATATACTTTTAACGGCGGCTATATATATAACCGTTGTTAAAATTTTTTTTAAAATTCTACTTGATTTTCATTTTTACCACCCTACAATTTACAGTTCCAAATATATGTAGGCAGTGCAGATCACGTAGAACAAGATCAATTAGCTAGTTAATATATATCATGTAGAACTAAGTGGTTAATTAAGACCAAGGAACACGTATTAGCTAGGTCCAACAATTCTGAAATAGAAGTAACTACTTCTCTATACAATGGAAATCATGAACATATACATATAAGAGGGAACCGAGAGAAAACATCTAACAATGAATTTTTTGAGAAATAACCTATCTATTTGAAAGCTAAATTTCAATAGTTTCTACCAATGTTGTTGACAAAGTATCCCTCATCAAGTTGATATCATTCATGAGATATGGTGCAGTATTTTGAAATATCTGTTAATAAAAAATAACATAGTAAACTTAGTCAAAAATGTGAAATGAATTGAAGAACGTCATGCAACGTAACTCATCTTTACCTCGTCTAATTTCTCAGTCGTTCATGTCTCAATTATGTCATTCATGTAGCGGATGACATAATATCCACACTCAACATGTCCTTGTTGACAACAGTACTAAAAAAATAAGATATAAAATTGAATGTTAGACATTATTGATTATAAACATTAACTTTAATTCATCCAAAAATGTTTAAAAGTTAGTTCAAAACAACATATACTTGTGAAAGAATCCATGTTGGTGCTTGTCTATTTTGTTTAATCGCCACAACATTAAAAGTATGAAAAGCCCTATCAACATTATAAGAGAAAATGATATTAGAGTATGCTTGTATAAACTTCACAAGTAATAAATATATAAATAAAAACTAACGTCTCGATTACATCTTTTGTTTCTTCGGATGGACTTCAACAGAGTGAATCGAACCAGTAAACTTTGTTGTCAAAAGGGGCACAAACAATTAGAGTCCAATGATAACTGCAAAAGGCAAACCATGTTAATTATAACCCGACACATACAACTTGTATATCTCAAATATAATAATACACTTACCCTTCCACGTAAGGTGCAAAATATATTAGCTTTCTGGTCTGAGTCATTGTGGTCATAATATAGATTGACCTTGCTTCCACAGTATTAAATTCGTTCTGCACCCTTTGAGGACACATAAAGCCATATGTTCCTTCAAGTCCTCCGTTTCGACAGATTTGATTAAAGTTCCTGTTGTTCAAGTAAAAAACATTAGGACATGCATGAAGTACAATATGTAATAAGAAAATGATATTGTAACTTACAAAACAGCGAGCTGCATGAAGGCTATATCAAGCTCCTCAAAGTTGAGGAACTGAACGAGATCCCTCTTGTCAATGGTGAAGTCGTATGTTATATCTGAACCCACAACCCCCAATGGCATCTTGAAAGTCACAGGCTTATCCATGTTTGGCACCATGGAATGAAGAACCTCCAAACTGGAATACATAAGCTCAACATCACCAGGAAGAGGCAAGAGTACAGGATCTGATGATGTGCTCCTTGTGGCCTTCTTGGCTGCCGCCTTCTTCACTATTGGCTTTGCAATAAGTCTCTTTGGCCACAAAATGAAATGTCCTTTAGCTTGGGCCAAGAGTCGAACATCATCAGTAGGATTGGGCACTGGTGTACCCCCCTGACCACGAACAATTCTCTCCACTGTCACCCTTGCTTGATTGCTCAGAATTTTGTTGCCGTGAATCGTTGTGCCCATGAATGCTCGACCACTAGCAACATGAATAGGTGAATTTTCATAATCCATATAGAGAGAACACGGCATCCCATTGTCTTTGACAGTGTCAGGGCTAGGGTCAGGGTCAGACACTGTCAGTGGCTGTGTCTGATTATTACTGCCCTTTCTACTTTTTATCACAGGTGAACCCTGAAACATAATATGAAATTAGTTAAGAAACATTAAATAAGTTTAAATGAATCAAATGAATCTTTAGAAGATTTAAAAAGATGTGTAATTATTACCTGGGAAGGTTCAGATACTCGGGGCATCTGGAATCCGCTCGTACCCATCATCATCAGAGTCTGTTGAAACTTGGCATCGAATTCGTCACATATCTTTTACATCTCTGCCATGTGTTGTTGACTTAGTTCAGCTCGAACTCTCTCTGTTTCTTCTTGTAGTCGTTGGTCGAGCTCCTCTTTAGATTCCATGTTAGCGGAGGATGATCTAGTGCTTCTTCGTGAAGAAGAGCCAAAAAATTCTTTAATACCAATCCCTTTAGGGGTCCCTCTGACTCTTCCGGGATGGTCAGCCTTTCCAATAGCAGTGGCCAAGATATCCATCCATCCTTGAGGGATGAATGTACCTTGAGATAATTGCTCCTCAAGTGTATCCTGTATCATTAAAGCAACAAATTCAATTTAAGATAATTGAAAAAAACAATTAATGAAGCGTAACTTTTAAATATTACTTACAATCCTCTCAGTAACAGCAGCAGATTGTGGAGTAATGTATTGACCCTTTTTAATCCTCGCCGCCTTCCATTTTTCTTGGCGAGAAGGACGCTCAATAGGTGGCATGTAGCCAGTAGAATCTGAAGCAGTAGCTATCTATGCATTCTTCAGCTGTTCCTCCATCATACTTCTTTCCAACCACCATACCCTGCACGAGACATGGTATGTGGGTATACATTCTGCTAAGATATTTGTTTGTTCTTCTGACTCAATGCCTATGACAATGAAACCAAATCGACAAAATTAGTTTAGTTAAATAAAATGACTTGATTAAAAATTAAGTTTGAAGAAACCAAACCTGAAATGCAGGGTCTTCACGCTGCTTTACAAAACTCTCCCATGCCTTTTCACTAATAAATGAATATCGTTCCTTAGGATGCTTACCCTTTCTTTTTCCACGAATATAATGTTTTGTAAGCGTGGCCTTAAAATCCCTCCACCGTTCATCAAGTTGCTTCAATAGACGGTCTCTCATTTGCTTAGTGGCAAGAATATCAAATGTCAGCTGCAATACAATAATAGCATAGAGTTATAAAGTAAATAAGCAACTATAATTGAAACAAGTAGAGAAAACAATGCACAATATACCAATATATCCTCCCAAAGGTTTTTCTTCAAATCTTTATCCACCTTCTTCCAGCTAGGAATGTCAATGCTAATCTTACTGCGTGCGAGATAACCCACATAACTAGTAAATTGAGCCCCAGCCTTTCCTATAGGCTTCAGATCATCATCAAACTCCACTGTAATCCTCATAGGCTGTGTGCTCTCATCACGTAAAGCTAAATGCCTCATATGGGTTGGCCCTCTACCCTTTCTCCGGCTAGTAAAAGAGCTGTCGTCACCAGAACCCTGTTGACCGGATCTGTCCATTTCCTGTTTAAAGAACAACAAATTAATAAATATAAGAATAAGAAATATCAAGTTAATATAAAACATTATATTATTAAGTATATTTAGCAAAAAAAATATCAAATAATTATTTAAGGCTTACAACGATTATCCTTCCAAATTCCTTCACAATGATCATCTCTAACAGCATAGTCATCATCTACCAAATCTAATTCAACTGCTTTAGGTCGAGTAGCTGTGAAAGGCAGGGTTTCATCAAGATTAAGCTCTAAGTCACCATCATCTCCACCAACTCCTTGCCTTTTACCTTGAAGCACGATAGACAATTTTTTTTTTTGCTAGATCGGGAACGAAGAACACTTGTTTTGCTTGACTTGCCAAAATAAATGGCTCGTCTCCATATCCAAACCTCTCAAGATCGACCGAAACAAATCCAAATTCTTCATCCACTTGCACAGCATTACTATTAACCCACTTACATTTGAAGACGGGAACTTTAAACTTGGTATAACTAACCTCCCATATTTCTTCTATTATTCCATAATAGGACATTGCCGCCAATATTGGGTTTCTGTCTTTAGAACTAGCAAAATGCATGGCTTCCGCTACTACCATCACCCCACTATTCTGCATAGTACTCTTATCGTCTTGGGTTTTTGTGTAAAAAGAATAACCATTTATATAATATCCACCCTAACACAAAACCTCAAAAGAAGGCCCTGCAGCTAGCCTCTGTATTGTCTCAGAAGGATTGCCATCTTTTAACACTTCTCGCTTGAACCACTCTGCAAATGACTTATTATGTTCATTAGCTAGTTGCATATCACTCTTTCTTGGATTCAAGTTCCTCAGCATATTCTTGTGAGCATTTAAGTGAGGCAAAACTTCATCCGTGTTGTTTAAAATGTATAGATGTGCCTGCATTACAACTTCTCTTGACATAGACCTCACTATGACACCCCGTGTTCCCTTGCTTCTTCTCCCCTGATCATGTCGAGATTGAGGAAGACCAACTGCCTTTACCCTATCAAGATATGCGTTACAAAACTCAACTGCCTCCTAAGCTACATATCTCTCAACAATTGATGCCTCAGGCCGATAAGGATTCTTAGAGTACCCTTTTAGGATTTTCATGTATCTCTCAAAAGGGTACATCTATCTTAAACACACAGGGCCACAAAGTCTTATCTCTCGCACAAGATGAGCTATCAAGTGGACCATAATATCAAAAAATAATGGAGGAAAATGCATTTCCAATTAAGAGAGGATCACATAACCTTCATTTTCTAATTCATCCAACTCAGCAGGATCAATGACTTTGCTGCAAATGGCACTAAAAAACATACAAAGTCTTGTAATAGTATTTCTCACATCGGTTTTCATAATGCCTCGAATAGCAAGTGGAAATAATTGTTGCATCAACACATGACAATCATGAGACTTCATTCCTGTTATCTTCAAATCTTGCATTGAAACAAGTTTGCTTAAATTAGAAGAATAACCTTGTGGCACTTTAATACTATTGACAAAACCACAGAAACTTCTTTTCTCTTCTTTTGATAATGTGTGCGCAGTTGGATGTAAATAAGCCCTCTTACCATCTCTTTCTTGTGGGTGAAGGACATTTCTTATTCCAATTTCGACTAAGTCTCGTCTTGTATTGATTCCATCTTTAGTCTTTCCACTTATATGCAAAAGTGTACCAACAAGGCTCTCACATACATTCTTCTCCACATGCATCACATCTAGACTATGCCTCACATCAAGACTTTGCCAATATGGAAGATCAAAAAACACAGATCTTTTTTTCCATATATTTCTCTCACCGGCAGTCTTCTTCTTCTTCTTACCGAAGACCACATTAATTCCCTCCACCCGCTGATAAACTTCTTCTCCAGTTAATGGTCTTGGAGCCATTTCATATTCTTGTGAGCCATTAAATGCCTTTTTCAATCTACAGTAAGGGTGATACCGACTAAGAAACCTTCTGTGACCAAGGTATACTGTCTTCCTGCCATGTTTAAGTTGCATATAGTGGGTGCCTTCTTCACATATCGGGCATGCTTTATGCCCCTTAACACTGTATCCTGACAAATTTTCATATGTTGGAAAGTCATTTATCGTGGTGAAGATCATGGCACGTAAATTGAAGGTCTCTTGTTTATATGCATCAAACACATCAACACCTTCCTCCCATAATTTCTTCAGATCCTCAATCAAAGGTGCCAAATACACATCGATATCGTTTCCCGGTTGTTTTGGCCCCGAGATCATCAAAGATAGCATGATATACTTTCTTTTCATACATAACTAAGGAGGCAAGTTGTAAATTACGAGGAGCACTGGCCAAGCACTATGTGTGCTACTAAGATTACCATATGGGTTAATTCCATCCGTACAAAGCCCTAACTGAAGGTTTCTTGGCTCGCCACCAAATTGAGGAAATTTTTGATCTATTGTTTTCCATTGAGGAGAATCTGCCAGGTGACGAAGCTTTCATCACATATTTTCTCATCGAAATGCCATCTCAAGTTCTTTGCATCTGTGGCATTAGCAAATAGACGCTTAAATCGTGGTATTATTGGAAGATACCACAGAACCTTCAAAGGAGAACCTTTGGTCATCTCATTATAATCACCATCATCTTTCTTCATTTTGTATCTTGAAGTCCCACATTTAGGGCACTTATTCAACCCTTCATAATCATTTCTGAATAATATGCAGTCATTAGACACGCATGTATCTTCTCATATTCCAAACCCATCGAACACAAAATCTTTTTTGCCTCATACATTCGTTTCGGAAGTGAATTCCCTTTGGGAAGAATATCACTCAGCAATTCAAGCAATTTCGTAAAACTAGCATCAGTCCAACCATTTCTTGCCTTCAAATTCATCAGTTTCAATACGGTTGTCAATCTTGTGTAATCATCTTTGCACCCCGGGTATAAAGGTGTCTCTGTATCACTACACAAAGTTTCAAAGGTGGAAGAGAACTGTGTAGAGGATTCAGACCTTATATCACGAAACATATCTAAAATTCTATCACCAAAGTCTTCATTCACAATCTTCTCATTTGCAGATAGTGTAGTCTTTCTAATTTTTCCATGCCATATCCAATTTGTATACCTCAAATTTATCCCATCACAGATAAGATGCTCTTTTATCTCAGAAATATTCCGTCAACTATTGTTTAAACATTTGACACAAGGACAATAGTACAATCCATCTCTTTTACTAGGAGCATTTCTCTGAGCAAACTCAAGAAACTTTTCAACCCCATCCTCATATTCCTTGCTAATTCTCTTAGCTTTCATCCAACTACGATCCATTGTTCTACAGATTATTTAAAAACACTTTACTATCAATCAAAATTCATAACGAAGAAAAAAAACACAAAATAACAAACAGATTATTTATTACTAAATTCTTATATTTATTACAAAAAAATTACCAAAAATTCGAAATAAATATAAAAAAATTATAAAAAAATTTAAAAACTTCATAACTAGTCAACTCCAAACATTTAAACATGTTTCTAATACAGTATATAAGAAGAAATTAAGGTTTTCTCACATCCAATACCCACCAATCAACACCAATCAACGGTTCAACCACATAAGAAATGCAAAATGAACAATACAAGCTAATCATAATGTAAAACTAACAAACCCATTTCATATATAACAGATTTTCATGGCCAAAATATTCAATAAATCAAGAAAAATTGAAAAGAATGAAAGAAGAGGATACTCACAGAGCAGAGAAGATTCAAACGCGAAGTGAGGGCTTTTGAATGGCGGCGGACGCACCACAAGCTCAATGCAGGAGTTTCAACGGTGGGATAGTGTGGGGTATGACCGGTTTTCGGTGGTGGGATGGAGGGGACCATGACTGAGCAAGAATGAGGTGAAATGAGAGGCATTCGAACCACGGTGGACGACGGCAAGGCACCACAAGCTTAATGGAGGAGTTTAAACGGTGGGATAGTGGCGGGAATGGCCGGTAATGGTAGTTTTTCGGTGGTGGGGCAGAGGGGGACCACGACGCACTGAAGAAATGAGAAAGAAAGTGAAGCAAGTCGAGCACCATGAAAGGGAAATGAACACAAACCGCCGTGGAAAGTGCAGCCCCTCTTCATTTTATTTACAAAAATGCCACCGCCTTTTTTTCCACGTCGTTTTTCTGCTTAACCGCCGTTATTTTGTGACATTAAAAGTATTTTTTCTAGTAGTAAATAAGATGGATATTGTCCAAGGAAGGGACATTGAAGCTTTACCAACTCAACAAAATGTTTCCCTATGAATTACACAATATGGAGTTGTAGGGGCACGGGCATGAAGACATTTCCTAGCCTGGTACAAGAACTGAAAAAACATTTTTGTTTACATTTTTTGGTGTTACTTGAGACTAGATCAGATAAGCTTAAAACAGAGTGACGGATTGGTAGTCTTGGTTTTCAAGAATACACCTTTATTGAAGCCGTAGGGTACAGTGGTGGCATTTGGTGTCTATGCAATGCAGGAGTTCGGAGGGTCGAGGTGCTGGAACGACATAGGCAATATTTACACCTATATATTGAAACTTTGAGATTAGAGCAGTGGTTCATGACTATAGTTTATGCTAGCCCACATGTAATGGGACGACGTAATCTATGGAGTGCCCTACAACAATTAGAGAGTGGCATTCATGGTCCCTGGCTTCTTGGGGGAGACTTCATTGTAACTATTTTTCAGAAAGAAAGACGTACTACTGCTGTAAATGGAGTCAACGCTGACTAATAATTCAGTAACTGGTATGAGACCTCGGTAGTTTCTGACCTTGGGCATGTAGGGCTACCTTTTACTTGGAAGCGAGGGAACACAGAAGCTCGTCTGGACCATGTCTTGGCAAACAATGACTGGTGTAGCCTATTTCCCAATGCTCGAGTGTCTCACTTGCCATTTTATAAATTGGATCATTGCCTACTTCTTGTGCAGCTTGATCTTACTATAGAGAGACCTAAACGTCCATTTCGGTTTATTGCGGCCTGCATATTACATGATGACTTTAAACGCCTTATTACTAACGATTAGGAGATAGAAAGAGAGTGGAAGCAGAATCTCCATCAGTTCACGCATGAATGCTGCAGATGGAATAAATATGTTTTCGGGCATATTGAGGGTCGAAAGAACAAATTGTTACATCGAATGGACGGTGTTAATAAAGCTTTAGAAAGAGGAAGAAATAAGGGGCACTATGAGGATCTTCTTGCTCAATTATGGAAAGATTTTGAGGAAGTGCTTGTTCAGAGTCTGTCTTGTGGGCCCAGAAAGCACGTGTAGAGTGGTCTATTTATGGAGACAGAAACACGAGACTTTTCCATTCTAGAGCCAATAGACGCCGCAAAGCAAATAGAATAGATGCTATCCGGATAGAAGGAGGGGAGTGGTGTTATGATTCAGAGGTAATTAAACAGGAAGCTACGAGATTTTTTGCTTCATTATTTACCGAGGAAGCCAAAGTTCCTACAGAGCTGCCTTGTGAACTTACATACCCCACTATTTATGAGGCGAGCTTACAAATATGTGATCGACCTATAGACGCATTGAAATTAAAAATGCTCTTTTTAGTATGGAGCTGTTGAAGTCTCTGGGACCGGACAGGTTCAATGCTCTCTTTTATCAATCACAATGGGATACTATTGGAGCTTCCATGGTAAGATATATACAATGGATTTTTGCCAACCCTCAAGAGGTGAAAGAAGAAAATGGTATGTTAATTGTTCTTATTCCTAAGAAAGATCCTCCTGAAACTTTTATAGATTTGCATCCCATAAGCCTTTGTAACGTTACTTATAAAGTGGTGACAAAAATTTTAGCAAATAGAATGAAGATGTTTCTCCCATAAATTATCTCACCAAATCAATGTGGCTTTGTACATGGTAGACATGGGTCAGATAACATTAGTGTAGCTCAAGAGGTGATTCACTCTATGTGTAACTTGAGTGGAAAAAAGGGGTATATGGCTATCAAAATTAATCTTGAAAAGGCATATGATAGAGTTAATTGGTTTTTTTGATACAATGTTTAAAGGAACTGAACCTTCCATCTCATTTTGTTGATGTCATTGAAAATTGTATTAGCTCAGCAAGTCTACAACATACTGTTATGGAATGGTAACAAAGCTGACTCTTTCAAATCCTCACGGGGTGTACGCCAAGGGGACCCAATGTCCCCTTATCTCTTTGTGATCTGCATGGAGAAACTTGCACACCTCATTCAGGAGCGAATCCATAAGAAGGAATGGAAGCCAATCAGGTTGACAAAAACTGGCCCACCTATCTCCCATTTATTTTTGGCAGATGATATTATTTTGTTTGCAGAAGCCTCTTTACAATAGGCAGACTCGATTCGACAATGCTTGGATGCTTTCTGTTACAGCTCTGGATTGAAGGTTAATTATTCCAAGACTTGTATCTTCTTTTTAACAAACATTAACCACAACAGGTGCACTGAGATTAGTTCTTGCATGGGCTTCACCCAAACGGCAGACTTGGGAAAGTACTTGGGAGTTCCCCTCCATCACAAGAAAGTGACTCAAGATACTTTCATGGGGACAGTGGATAAAGTAAAATAAAGGCTAGCCAATGGGAAGACTAGTTCTTTGTCTCTTGCAGGAAGAACTACGTTAATAAAGTCGGTCACTTCAGCCATCCCAAGCTATGCCATGCAAACGAATCTTCTTCCAGCACCTTCGTGTGAAAATCTGGATAAACTTAATCAAGGATTTCTTTAGGGGTCTACGGAGTAGCAACAGAAAATTTCTCTGGTCTCATGGGGTGCTGTTTGTACTCCCAAGTCTAAAAAGGCGGACTAGGACTGAGACACGCAAAACTACAAAATCAGGCTCATCTAATAAAGATTGGTTGGAAGCTCGTACATTGCCGTGAGGAATTCTGGGCTAGAGTAATTAGAGACAAATACCGTTGTGGAAACGACCTTCTCCCGGTGATAGACAAAAACAGAAGCGGATCAAATATCTGGGTAGGGATCCGAAAAACTTAGGATACTGTTAAAGATGGAATTGAGGTCATGGCTAATGGCACCAAGGTGAGATGGAAACATGACCGAAATGGTTGTTTCTCAGTCAAGTCGGCGTATGCTTAACTAGCTCACGAGGATGGCCTAGTGGATACATGTGTGGGAGAGAAACTATGGAAACCTACGTATCCCTCAGCACTGCAGAACAATGTTGTGGTTAGTTGCTCGCAAGAGCTTGCTAACTAATGCATTGCGACACAAAAGGGGACTCACTGATGATGAACGCTACCCTCTTTGTAAGCGAGCACCTGAGGAGCTGATCCATGTATTCTGAGACTGCTCCGAAACTAAATTCTCTGGAGAAAACTTATATGTCCTTTAGTGTGGCGGCGCCTTTTGTTCACTTGATTTTCATGACTGGTTTAGATGGAAATCATAGCTAAGAACATTAATCATGAAGAGTGGAACGCAACTTTGTGATTATATGCTGGTGGATTTGGAGGCATCGGAATCTTTCTCTCTTTGAAGGGAAGAGAAGGTGCTAATGAAGCTATTATTTCTATACAGCTGCAATCCTTCACAGTCTCGGCAAGCCCAGAAATCTCTCTGGGGGTATCGCTACCTGAAGTTCAGAGCTCGATTAAGGACACTGGATGGTATGCCCCAAGACGTGGGTGGGTTTAACTCAACGTAGATGGTGCGTTCTCTGCTATCACACACTCATGCGCATACAGGGGCCTCATACGTGATGAAACAGGAACCTTTATACGAGGTTTTTATCCACACAATCACGAGGGCGACGCGCTAACATGCGGAGCTATGGGCATGTTTCATGGATTGAAGCTAGTATGGGACGCCAGTCATCAAAGAGTGATCTTAGAGTCAG